>NC_053493.1:412515464-412662964 GCF_905171775.1 Rana temporaria | reverse complement strand
GTACACAAGTTCTTCATCCTAAAAGTACAAACGCGCATGCGCTTAACCCAGGGCTCGACAAATGCCGGGCAATTTTTTTTTTATTTATTTTTTTTGAGCTGGAGCCATCTGGTGGTGAGCCGTTGGTATTACAAGTTATTACCACCAGATGTGAGCTGGCGCCATCTGGTGGTGGCCGTTGGTATTACAAGTTGAGCATTACAAGTTAAACAGCAATTCTAATGTTGTTTTTCACTATTTTCACTGCCATCTTCTTCCCTCTAATTAGAACCCCCAAACATTATATGTATATTTTTTATCCTAACACCCTAGAGAATAAAATGGCGATCGTTGCAATACTTTCTGTCACGCAGTATTTGCGCAGCGGTCTTACAAGCGCACTTTTTTTGTGAAAAAATTACACTTTTTAATTAAAAAATAAGACAACAGTAAAGTTATCCCCATTTTTTTTAATATTATGAAAGATAATGTTACGCCAAGTAAATTCATACCCAACATGTCACGCTTCAAAATTGCGTCCGCTCGTGGAACAAACTTTTACCCTTTAAAATCTTCATAGGCGATGTTTAAAAAAAAATCTACAGGTTGCATGTTTTGAGTTACAGAGGAGGTCTAGGGCTAGAATTATTGCTCTCACTCTACCGATCGCGGTGATACCTCACATGTGTGGTTTGAACACCGTTTACATATGCGGGCGCTGCTCACGTATGTGTTCGCTTCTGCGCGCAAGCTCGTCGGGACGGGGCGCGTTTTCTGGCTCCTAACTTTTTTACCTGGCTCCTAGATTCCAAGCAAATTTGTCAACCCCTGGCTTAACCAATACTAAACATCGGACAACAATAGGAGTTGCCCAAAGGGTGGCGGTAAAGAGCAGAAAAACCACGTAGTTTGGTGTATGTTGGCTGAAAATGTTCTGCCGTCTGTATGCGGAACAAGTTCACGAAAAAAAATATAATATTTATTTTTTATTCTGTACAAAAAATTATGAGGATTGTATTGTCTGTGTGCACTAAAATTTATTATATATATATATATATATATATATATATATATATATATATATATATATATATATATATATATATATATATATATATATATATATATATATATATATATATATATATATATATATATATATATATATATAATTTTTTTATTGAAAACATTGCTCTGGGGGTGTCTTGACTTTCACTTTACATTGGTGGAGGAAATGTGATTGTCGCCTCCAACCAGAATTTAGGGACTTTCTATGCAGATTTCAGAAACGGAGTTTTTTCGAGTAATTGGTGATTTGTAAAGTGTAGAGATGATTCCTTATTTCAGATCCTTTCAATGTTCTGCTTTCTAATCAGCACTTCAGTATTTGGCTTAACAGTAACTTTGTAACTTTATCATTTCTGCAGAGGAATGTTACATTCAGAGATGTTTGTTCTTTATAAGTTTACATTGTGTCTAAAGTCAGGGAAGTGTCAAATCCTGGAACTTTGGGGAAGATCTCGCTAATGATGATAATACAGTTTTAGCCTAGGTTCACACTGCTGCGAATTCAAAATCGCGGTAAAATCGCGATTTTACCGCGATTTTGCGGCTGCGATTTAAGCGACATCTGTGCAGTGTTCAATGTAAATCGCGGCCCGAAATTGCAAAAAGTAATGCAGGAACTACTTTTTGAAATCGGTGCAGCGCCGCACCAATTAGGACAGTGCCATTGCCGACAATTGCCGGCAAATGCCGCCGATTTGAGATGCGATTTGACATGTGAAATCGCATCTCAAATCGTACCAAATCGTACCCAGTGTGAACCTGGGCTTAATAACGAGAAGTTAGAGCTGCATGATTCTGGCCAAAGTAAGATAACATTTTTTTTTATTAGAATAAAGGCCGTGATTCTCGCGACCTAAAATCTTTCACAGTATACAAAAAAAAATTGGGCTAACCTTACTGGTTTTGTTTTTTTTCGCCCAAAAATTGCATTTGAACGACTGCTGCGCGACTACAGTGTGACATAAAATATTGTAACAACCACCATTTTATTCTCTAGGGTCTCTACTAAATATAGATAGAAATAATAGATATAGATATATATACACACACATTTGGAGGTTCTAAAGTAATTTTTCTAGCAAAAAAAAAAAATGTAAATAATTTTAACCTCTTCAGACCCGGGCTATAGTAAAAAGACGGCCATGAGGTGGCTCTACAATGCCAGGAGGCCGTCTTTTTACGGCCTTGGGTCCTTCGGCCACTGGGGGCCGCGCGTCACTGAGAAGCCGATGCGTGTGCCTGGAGGCCGCGATGTCCGCCAGGTACCCGCGATCGGCAGTGACAGAGCAGGGACGTGGATCTCTGTGTGTAAACACAGAGCTCCACGTCCTGTCAGGGAAAGGAGACTGATGCTGTGTCCCTTGTACACAGGGACACAGATCGGTCCCCTCCTCCCACAGTAAGACCCCTTTCACACTGAGGAGTTTTTCAGGCGGTACTGCGCTAAAAATAGCGCTGCTATACCGCCTGAAAAACTCCTGCACTGCATACTCAATGTGAAACCCGAGGGCTTTCACACTGAGGCGATGCACTGACGGGAGACAAAAAAATCTCCTGTCAGCAGCATCTTTGGAGCAGTGAGAGGAGCGGCGTGTATACCGCTCCTTCCCATTGAAAACAATGGGAAACCGCGGCAATACCGCCCGCAATACGCCTCTGCAAAGGCGCATTGCGGACGGTATTAACCCTTTATTGGCCACTAGCGGGGGTTAATACCGCACCGCTAGCGGCCAATTCCCCGCGGCAGTCCAGCGGTATAGCGCCACTATTTTTTAGGTTAATGTACACTACTGAAGTCGCTCCGACATCAGAAAAGGTTCCTGTACTACTTCAAGGCGACTTCCAGGCAACTTGTACCCATTGATTTCAATGAAAGTCGTCTGCAAATTGCCTTTCCATCTTAAAGCGGACGTGCCATGGGAAAAACATATTAAAAGCCAGCAGCTACAAATACTGCAGCTGCTGACTTTTAATATAAGGACACTTACCTGTCCTGGAGTCCACCGCTGATCGCAGCAGAGGATGAGCGATCGCTCGTCTCTCTGCTGCTCCCCCCGCCATCCATGCTGAGGGAACCAGGAAGTGAAGCGCTCCGGCTTCACTGCCCAGTTCCCTACGGCGCATGCGCGAGTCGCGCCGCACCCGCCGATTGGCTCCCGCTGTGTGCTGGGAGCCGAGTGTTCCCAGCACACAACGGGGGTGGGGGGGGGGGGGTGTGTGACGGGAAGTGACGGAATGCCCGTCTTTTGCCCGTGAATGCCGGGCCGGAAGTGGGTGCAAATACCTGTCTTTAGACAGGTATCTGCACCCCCCTCCCCCCTGAAAGGTGTCAAATGTGACACCGGAGGGGGGGAGGGTTCCGATCAGCGGGACTCCACTTTAGGGTGGAGAACCGCTTTAACTGAAGCAACTTTACAGGAAAAGAAAATAGTTTACCCAGCAAACCCCTCCCTCCCACAGAGCCGATTATTCTGTGATTGGCCACAGCCAAAGTCGCCTGTTCTGCAGGCAGTTTTAAGTTGCGTTGTAAGTTGCTCAAAGTCACGCTGAAGTCGCTTCCAAATCGCCTTGCAAAGTCGCGCTGCAAGTCGCGTTGCCCCCCGTGTGAACCGGCACTAAAGGACAAATTGTTACAATGTTTATAGAATGTTGTGATACTTGGCAGACTGCCCGGGTTTTTCCTTTTTTCCTTTCTTTTGACTGCTGTCGGCTTCAGCAGAGCGAATTCTCTGCATAGAAAGAATCTGGAAATACTTTCTCCAGATCGCAAGGTTGAAAAAAATCGCGATAACAATTCTTAACGTTTAAAGAGGAGTTCCACCTAAAAATTGAACTTCCGCTTAACCCACTCCTCGCCCCCTTACATGCCACATTTGGCATGTCATTTTTTTTTGGGGGGGGAGTGGGGGCTTCAGGAGAAGGGGATTTCCTGTCCCATTTCCTCCTTCCGCCGAGGGGCTGGAAAGGCGATTAGCTTAATCGCCTTTTCACAGCCCCTCCCTGTAGGCGAGTGCCTGTCCAATCGGACGGCGCCGTGCCGCTCGTGCATGCGCACTGCCACTCGCGCATGCACAGTGGGTGCCTGGCCGTGAAGCCGAAAGCTGTTACTGCCGGGTGCCCACACTAAGAATGAAGACGCCCGCCGGCGAGGGGGGGGCGAGGAGCGGAGCCCCGGCCGGCGCGTCGCTGAAGCAGGTAAGTGTCTGTTTATTAAAAGCCAGCAGCTACACTTTTTGTAGCTGCTGACTTTTAATAAACTTAAAAATAAGGTGGAAAACCCCTTTTAAGAATGCAGCCCTACTAAAAGTTGGAGTCCATCAGCCTTCATCCTTTATTGGATGATTTGGGTAGAATGATCCTTTAAATCTCCTCTTCCAGTTCCAGCGTCGCATTCTTCCGTGGCATCACTGTGAACTTTCTCTCTCTTCTGTTTAATCAGCTGGAAGAGGAGCGCTGAATAGTCTTCTCCCGTCGGAGGAACCTGCAGAATACTCCGTACCCCCCCTCCCCCCCCCCCCAGCTTGCAGGGCCTCTCCGCTCTCCCAGCAACAAAGGTTTCAATTTCACATTATTCAGACTCGCATCAATGGCTGCATGTCGCAGGGGGAGGGGGGCCGCCGTTCACTTTTCTGCTTGAAAGGAAACTTCTCTTCTGAAACTTGTTGGGGGGACTTGTTTCAGAGGTCGGTCTGCTATTGGGGAACATTGTGTAATTTGTCAGCTTGGGTCGCTGAACAAAGGCCGGACATGTTTGAATTCCACACTCCTTGCTAGAATACCGAAAGTTTTTTGGTGTTTTTAAGAAAAAAAAATCTCATGAATACAAGTTGCTGATTGTTGGGTTCCCACAATGAGTCATTGAAAGCTACCCGGCACTTCTGTGGTCACTAGATGATTAGCCGTTATTGATCAGACATCGGTGTGACTTGTATGTGACCAGTGTGGTGACATCCGACCGATGGGGCACTGAGCCGTGCGACCGATGGGGCACTGAGCCAATGCGACCGATGGGGCACTGAGCCAATGCGACCGATGGGGCACTGAGCCAATGCGACCGATGGGGCACTGAGCCAATGCGACCGATGGGGCACTGAGCCGTGCGACCGATGGGGCACCGAGCCGTTCAGTTCTTCAACTTCACCACATTTTGTGTATGGTGATTGGGCTATAAACTGCTGTTTTCAGGAAATTGCCTCCAACCAGTGTACATGGCACGTGACCGCTATGGAGGCAGAGTACTAATATGCAGAACACTTTATTGGGTATCATTCATATGGGTGTTGTACTGATCCATAATCCCATGCTAAGGGCCATCTGCAGCCCCCACAGGATGTACAGGTATTCTCTTTAGCTGAGACCAGGCAGCCTGTTGAAATCAGTGACAGGTGGTCGGGTTGATTAGACCTGCATGTATCTCAGATAGACCCCCCCCCCCCCCCCATGCATGTACACTCCAGAATTCACTTCTAGATCTAGTCTAAGTAGCCAGCAGCCTCTCATTGATTACAGCCTCTCAGTGAGTACAATGAATCCTTCTTTTCACCCACAAATACTACAATCCGTCTCTCCAAAATACTTCAGCATTCATTATTTGCTTGGGGAGTGGTTTAAACACCCAAGTAATTTATGGGTCATCTCCTTATGCTGCAGTGATATGGTGACATCGGCACATGGGTCATCGGATGTCTCCGAGTACCTGTGCAGCACAATTTATCCTTCTGCGTGTATTAACTTTATCAACCTGTACTATGTATGGTCTGCTCTCTCACCCTTGTGCTTTCATCTATTTATCTATCTATCTATCTATCTATCTATCTATCTATCTATCTATCTATCTATCTATCTATCTATCTATCTATCTATCTCCCCCCTCTTCTATGTCCCTTCCTTTTGTCTCCCCCCTCTTCTATGTCCCTTCCTTTTGTCTCCCCCCTCTTCTCTGTCCCTCCCTCCTTTGTCTCTCCCCCCTCTTCTCTGTCCCTCCCTCCTTTGTCTCTCCCCCCTCTTCTCTGTCCCTCCCTCCTTTGTCTCTCCCCCTCTTCTCTGTCCCTCCCTCCTGTCTCTCCCCCTCTTCTCTGTCTCCCCCCTCTTCTCTGTCCCTCCCCTGTCCCTCCCTCCTTTGTCCCTCCCTCCTTTGTCTCCCCTCCCTCCTTTGTCTCCCCTCCCTCCTTTGTCCCCCCTCCTTTGTCCCCCCCATCCTTTGTCCCCCCCATCCTTTGTCTCCCCCCTCTTCCCTGTCCCTCCCTCCTTTGTCTCCCCCCTCTTCCCTGTCCCTCCCACCTTTGTCTCCCCCCTCTTCCCTGTCCCTCCCACCTTTGTCTCCCCCCTCTTCTCTGTCCCTCCCTCCTTTGTCTCTCCCCCTCTTCTCTGTCCCTCCCTCCTTTGTCTCTCCCCCTCTTCTCTGTCCCTCCCTCCTTTGTCTCTCCCCCTCTTCTCTGTCCCTCCCTCCTTTGTCTCTCCCCCTCTTCTCTGTCCCTCCCTCCTTTGTCTCTCCCCCTCTTCTCTGTCTCTCCCTCCTCTTCTCTGTCCCTCCCTCCTTTGTCTCTCCCTCCTTTGTCCCTCCCCCCTCTTCTCTGTCCCTCCCTCCTTTGTCTCTCCCCCCTCTTCTCTGTCCCTCCCTCCTTTGTCTCTCCCCCCTCTTCTCTGTCCCTCCCTCCTTTGTCTCTCCCCCTCTTCTCTGTCCCTCCCTCCTTTGTCTCTCCCCCTCTTCTCTGTCCCTCCCTCCTTTGTCTCTCCCCCTCTTCTCTGTCTCTCCCTCCTCTTCTCTGTCCCTCCCTCCTTTGTCTCTCCCTCCTTTGTCACTCCCCCCTCTTCTCTGTCCCTCCCTCCTTTGTCTCTCCCCCCTCTTCTCTGTCCCTCCCTCCTTTGTCCCTCCCCCCTCTTCTCTGTCCCTCCCTCCTTTGTCTCTCCCCCCTCTTCTCTGTCCCTCCCTCCTTTGTCTCTCCCCCCTCTTCTCTGTCCCTCCCTCCTTTGTCTCTCCCCCCTCTTCTCTGTCCCTCCCTCCTTTGTCTCCCCCCTCTTCTCTGTCCCTCCCTCCTTTGTCTCTCCGCCTCTTCTCTGTCCCTCCCTCCTTTGTCTCTCCCCCTCTTCTCTGTCCCTCCCTCCTTTGTCTCTCCCCCTCTTCTCTGTCCCTCCCTCCTTTGTCTCTCCCCCTCTTCTCTGTCCCTCCCTCCTTTGTCTCTCCCCCTCTTCTCTGTCTCTCCCCCCTCTTCTCTGTCCCTCCCTCCTTTGTCTCTCCCTCCTTTGTCCCTCCCCCCTCTTCTCTGTCCCTCCCTCCTTTGTCTCTCCCCCCTCTTCTCTGTCCCTCCCTCCTTTGTCTCTCCCCCCTCTTCTCTGTCCCTCCCTCCTTTGTCTCTCCCCCCTCTTCTCTGTCCCTCCCTCCTTTGTCTCTCCGCCTCTTCTCTGTCCCTCCCTCCTTTGTCTCTCCCCCTCTTCTCTGTCCCTCCCTCCTTTGTCTCTCCGCCTCTTCTCTGTCCCTCCCTCCTTTGTCTCTCCGCCTCTTCTCTGTCCCTCCCTCCTTTGTCTCTCCCCCTCTTCTCTGTCCCTCCCTCCTTTGTCTCTCCCCCTCTTCTCTGTCCCTCCCTCCTTTGTCTCTCCCCCTCTTCTCTGACTCTCCTCCCCCTCTTCTCTGTCTCTCCTCCCTCTCCTCCCCGTCTCTGTCTCTCCTCCCTCTCCTCCCTTCTCTGTGAATGTGATGTGTCCCATAGGAAACCATATTAAATGGCTTGTAGTGCGTTTCATGCAAAAAGCACTAAGAAAACGCACAGGTGCAATCCAGAGAAAGTGACTATCCTCAGCTAATACAGATAGATAAAAACAGATCATCCTACATAGGTTTTACCTGTTTATCTGCAGCCTTTTCTCCTCCTGTACGGTGCTGTTCCGCCTGTTGGCAGTAAATGTAATGTTAGAGGGTGGCTAGTGGTTAAAAAAAAAAAAATCACACCATATGTTATACGTTTTTGTTGTACTTATTGAACCTTTTGCTTACTTTTCAGAAGTTTATCAGAGTTGGTGTTATTAGTGGGAGAGATATTATCCACAGCTGACTTCCTGTGTGAGATTCTCAGAGCTCAGTCTATTGTGCAGGACGGATCTCGTGCCGGTTGTTTGTTAGATTTTCTATGTTTTGCTGTGTCATACTTCTTGATGATTCTTCTTCTTTTTTTTGGGGGGGGGTTATTGGTAGACAGGCAGATGTCTCAGTGAGAATGTATGGAAATTAGGTTCACGTTGTATTCATCACGTTTCATTTATTGCTATAGACGGACACCACTTTTTTATACACATACAATATTGTTTGCTTTCCACCACGCTCTCCCCTCTTTTTTTGCAGCGCAAATACCACCATTTATTCATTTACCCCCCTTTTTTTTTCAGTTTTAGGGTCAGATTTTCAGGTGTTTGCAGCAGCGCCCCCTAGGTTTTAGTTTTATTCTCAGACGGCACAGGAGTACCGTATATACTCAAGTGTAAGCCGAGTTTTTCAGCACATTTCTTTGCTGAAAATGCCCCCCTCGGCTTATACTCGAGTCACCTTTTTGCACCCGATCCCCCGGAATTTGGGGACCCGGAACCGGCCGGCCGTAGGTCCCCTGGACCCCAATCTTGGCACACATGTACCCCACTCTTCCTCTACAAGTTTGTTATCCGGGAGACTGGCAGTCGGGGAGCACCGGTTTTTTTTTCCAACGCCGGCACCCCTTCCATAGACTCCCATGTTAAATGGTAATTTCTCCGGTGAGTTTGGGGACCCGGTACCGGCTGGTCATAGGGTCCATTGACCCGGAACTTGGCACACATGTAGCCCCATTTCTCTTCGACAAGTGTGCAAAGTTTGTTGTTTGGGGGGAACTATGACTGTGGAGCACCGATTTTTCAAACCCGGACACCCCTTCCATAAACTCCCATGTTAAACTTCAGTTTAGGCATGGGCACAGTGAGGCATGCACATGGGCACAGTGAGGCATGCACATGGGCACAGTGAGGCATGCACATGGGCACAGTGAGGCATGCACATGGGCACAGTGAGGCATGCACATGGGCACAGTGAGGCATGCACATGGGCACAGTGAGGCATGCACATGGGCACAGTGAGGCATGCACATGGGCACAGTGAGGCATGCACATGGGCACAGTGAGGCATGCACATGGGCACAGTGAGGCATGCACATGAACACCCTAGGCTTATACTCGAGTCAATACGTTTTCCCATTTTTTTTGTGGTAAAATTAGGTGCCTCGGCTTATATTCGAGTATATACGGTAATCATTCACTCGCACTGAAAATTAGGTAGCTGGCCATAGTAACAGTTCTGGCCCCCGGGCCCATCTTCTAGGGATCGACCGATATATCGTTTTTCGAGGTCGATTCGATACCGATATATCGGCCACCTCTCCTGCCGCTAGCTGATATTTTTTGCCAATATTTTGTACATTTTAAATTTTTGTTTACACAGATATATATATATATTATTATATTATATTTTTTATTACTATTATTGCGGTCACAAGGAATTTAAACATCCCTTGTGACGGTAATAGGCGGTGACAGGTACTCTTTATGGAGGGATCGGGGGTCTATAAGACACCAAACCCCTCCTCTGCACATCCCGTGTTTCCCCGAAAATAAGCCCGGGTCTTATATTAATTTTGGCAACAAAAGATACAGTAGGGCTTATTTTCAGGGAAGGTCTTACCATGTAATGTGCTGTCTTCTCTCCCCCTCTCTCTCCCTGCCTGTCAGGAATCCCCAGTGTGAACTGAGTTAAAATGCATGTAAAATCCTATAATCCACTCTATTACAGTATTATATAATGTACAATGTGTGCGTTTCTGTAATATAATTGTGCCAAATACATTTGTTTCTTTATCGTTACATCACGGGACACAGAGCGGCATTCATTACTATATGGGTTATATGGAGTACCTTCAGGTGTAGACACTGGCAATCTTCAAACAGGAAATGCCCCTCCCTATATAACCCCCTCCCATAGGAGGAGTACCTCAGTTTTTACGCCAGTGTCTTAGGTGTTAGTCATGGTTTAGCTTGCCTCCGCATCCTTGGGATTAGGTGAGCTACCGGTTCTGTCCAAAAAAGCCTGCGCGCTAAAGTGGTCAGTAACCGGACCCCAAACCCTTGGGGTATAGCCCATAATGCTTTCTTTTTAAGAGAGCTGGACCCTGGGCCCAGAACTTAGAAACCTTTGGGGCGCCTAATGTTTTCTGTTTGCCAGGGTGCTGTATGGGCCCAGGACAGTGGATCCTTCATGGAAGAAGAAGGTTCCCAGGGCCTGAAGGTCTAGACATCCCCACGGAGATGGGGGAAGATTGGACCTCTTGCTTGGCAAAGTCCTGCGGCATGGAGCAGGTAAGTAAGGGGAAAAACCTGCGGGGCTTGGCTCTTAGCAAGTTTTTTCTGGGAGGTCACAGGGGACATGCCTAAAGGTTATGCATTGCATCTGGCAAACCAGTCACATATCATGAAGATAGGATGGCTCTATATGTTATAGTTCCCCATAAAAAGTGACCTCCCTGGTAGTGTTGTAAAAGCTGTGAGTGGGGCCTTTTATGTACAAGTGTATGTGTGTGTCAGAGAGCTATGCTTACCTGCAAGCCTCCAGGCGATGCTCTATCCAGTCCTCTCCCTCATGCCTGCAAGGCAGGCAAAACGCTGACCTCCTCGTGTGTTCACAGGCCTGCGGCTGCAGGAACAGAGAGGCCCTTCCTCCCAACCCCCCCCCCCCGTCGCGGGCGCGCGCGCGGTGCGCGTGCACGTGTTATAGACGCATTGGCGCCGTTTTAGCTGGGGGGGAAGGGCGGGTCAGTGGTTTAAAGGAAGGGGCGGCCCTTCCTTAGATGCCACAGCTCATTCATTTCTCTGGCTTAAGGGAGGAAGGACTGGAGGGAAGCACGGGGCGCTGAGGACACACAGTGGCCAGAAAGAATACTACAGTCTTCAGAAGATTGTGGTTTAGCCTAGGAATAGGCTGGTTTTCTTTTCCATCTCATAGTCTTTTCTTTGGCAATACTACTCAGGGGGATAGAATGTTTTTTCTTGCCTAGATTGAAAAAAAAAAAAAAAAAAAAAAAGAAGAAAAGTTTTTCTTTGAAAAAAAAAAAAAAAAAAAAAAAAAAAGTGTCATCTAGGGTAGAGGAAACATTTTTTATTCCCCAAACAGGTGTTTGGGCATTTAACTATTATAAGTCCCAGGTACCAATAAGTAGCAGGTGTACCTCGGTATTGTACCATGGCATCAAGATCAGAGGGTACAAAAGGTGGGGATTCCCCCGCAGAGTCTGAGGTCTCGGATAGAGCTATGCCGCTGCTTTCCCCACAGGGAGCCGTTGGGCCATCGGGGTCTGGGGCTAGAGCTGACGCGAGTCAACCCAACCCTAAGGTGGTCACGGAGGAGGTGTTACTCGCCTCTTTAAATGAGATGCAGAGAAGCATGGGAGAAATGATAGCCGCAGCCATGCGGGGTAGTAAGCGGAATAGATCTCCGTCACCCGTGCGCGGACCCTCGGAAGAGGAGGTCCTTTCCTCTGGGGAATTGGACGACCTCTTGGACAGAGACCAAGTAGGTTCAGGGATCGAAGATCCGGATACAGAGGAGTCTGGGGCAGTCTCCCTGAGGGAGAGCTGGTGGATTCAGGGCTTGACGGACTTGGTCCATAAGGCATTCAACCTGCCTGTACCAGATCTCCAGGTATCGACGGTTTCAGCTTTGGGCTCACTGAGGGCGCCTCAAAGCAGGGCTGTGTTTCCGATCCATCCTCTCTTAGAGGGAGTCTTGTTCCAAGAGTGGAACAAACCAGACAAGGTTTTCTTTCCACCTAAGAAATTTTCTGTCTTATATCCTATGGAAGAAAAGTTTTCCAAGAAATGGGCTTCTCCTGCAGTAGACGCAGCCATCTCATGTGTTAACAAATCGTTAACATGTCCTGTAGAAAACGTACAGGTTTTCAAAGATCCAGTTGATAGACGCTTGGAAGCCCTACTTAAGAACTCCTTCACTTCTGCAGGGGCAGTAGTACAGCCAGCCGTGGCTGCGATTGGAGTCGCTCAAGCTTTATCGGATCAATTTAAACAAATGCTTGAACTTATTCCTGCCGAGCAGGCAGAAGAATTTTCGGATGTCCCTAAAGCCATATGTTTTACGGTAGACGCAATCAAGGATTCTATCCAACAAGCGTCACGTTTATCATTATCCCTTATCCATATGAGAAGACTCTTATGGTTAAAAAGCTGGGAGGCTGAGCCCCCATGCAAGAAGCTCCTGGCAGGGTTTCCCTTCCATGGAGGACGGCTCTTCGGAGAGGACTTAGATAAATACATTCAGACCATTTCAAACGGCAAGAGTACTCTCTTGCCAACTAAGAAGAGGGTTCAGGGGCCTGCGTTTAAACGACAGTCCTCCCCTGGGCAGGGGCCCTCTAATGCCAAGCAGTATCGACGGCCTCCTGCAAGAACAAACTTCGGCTTCAACAGCAGATCAAGAGGACAGGCTGTTAGGGGCAAGAGGCAGTGGTTTCGCAAGCCGGCAAAACCAGCCCCCAAGTCTACCTCATGAAGGGGCGCCCCCACCCACGAAGGTGGGGGGAAGGCTGCGACTCTTTTCGGAGATTTGGGAAGCCAGCATTCCCGACGAGTGGGTACGGTCTTCCGTGGCCACAGGCTACAAGCTAGAATTCCTAAGGTTTCCTCCTCCTCATTTCCAGGAGTCGAGGATTCCAAACGATCTGGAGAAAGGAGCCGCATTAAAGTCGGCTCTAGATCATCTACTTTCCCAGGAAGTGATAGTGGAGGTACCAGTCCTGGAACAGGGGCTGGGTTTCTACTCCAACCTATTCATCATCCCAAAGCAATGGAGATGTCAGGCCAATTTTGGACCTAAAGATGGTAAATGCATACTTAAAAGTCCGCTCATTTCGGATGGAATCCGTGCGGTCAGCAGCTGCCACACTCCAAAAGGACGACTTCATGGCGTCCATAGACATAAAGGATGCCTACCTTCATGTTCCAATTTATCAGCCACATCAAAGATATCTACGCTTTATGGTGGCTTCGCGTCATTTCCAATTCGTGACACTTCCCTTCGGGTTGGCTACGGCCCCCCGGGTGTTCACGAAGGTTCTAGCTCCAATCCTAGCCAAGCTAAGGATCCAAGGGGTCACGATCCTAGCATACCTGGACGACCTCCTAGTCATAGACCACTCGTCTCCCGGCTTGGAACGAGCAGTGGCCCTCACGGTCCAATACCTCGAGAGGTTCGGCTGGGTCCTAAATCGAGAGAAGTCAGCATTCCAGCCCACAAGGCAGTTGGAATATCTCGGCATGAGATTAGACACAGAACAACAAGGGGTGTTCCTACCTCTGAGGAAGGTCAAAGCCATCAAGGAATTAATCCTACTGGTTCTAAGCAAGA
Organism: Rana temporaria; assembly: GCF_905171775.1. Lineage (NCBI taxonomy): Eukaryota > Metazoa > Chordata > Amphibia > Anura > Ranidae > Rana > Rana temporaria. The sequence goes on along the minus strand of NC_053493.1, from coordinate 412,649,490 downwards.
AAGAACCGACTATTCGCCTATGTATGAGATTACTAGGCAAGATGGTGGCTACTTTCGAGGCGGTGCCATACGCCCAGAGCCACACTCGCATCCTGCAGGCAGCCATCCTGTCAGCATGGAGCAGAAGGCCACAGGCCTTGGATATCCCGTTGCCTCTCTCATCAAGAGTCCGACAAAGTCTGTGTTGGTGGTTAGACCCTCAGAATCTACTGAAGGGGAGGTCTTTCAGCCCAGTGGCTTGGAAGATAGTGACCACAGACGCCAGCCTGACGGGCTGGGGAGCGATTGTGGATGGTTCCACTCGCCAAGGTATTTGGACAAAGCCAGAGAAGCTTTTACCCATCAACATCTTGGAGCTCAGAGCTGTTCGACTAGCCCTCAGGGCTTGGACGTCGAAATTGCAGGGGCTCCCGGTGAGAATTCAATCAGACAATGCCACGGCAGTGGCATACATAAATCACCAAGGGGGGACCAGGAGTCGGGCCACTCAGAGAGAAGTGAGCTTGATTCTCCTATGGGCAGAGGCTCATGTGCCCTGCATATCGGCAATATTCATTCCCGGAGTGGACAACTTTCAGGCGGACTTCTTAAGCCGCCAGACTCTATGGCCGGGGGAATGGTCTCTGCATCCACAAGTCTTTCAAGCACTCTGCCAAAGATGGGGAGTGCCGGACGTGGATATCATGGCATCGAGACTCAACAAGAAACTAGACAGGTTCATGTCCCGCTCAAGGGATCCGATGGCCTGCGGAACCGATGCGTTGGTTTGCCCTTGGCATCAGTTCAAACTTCTTTATGCGTTTCCCCCGCTCCAGTTACTACCCCGCCTGCTGCGCAGGATCCGGGTGGAGCACATACCAGTCATCCTGGTAGCTCCAGCATGGCCCAGAAGGGCATGGTACTCACTAATCTTAAGGATGGTAGTGGGAGACCCTTGGACTCTTCCTCTACGGCCAGACCTGCTATCGCAAGGTCCGATCCTCCACCCTGCCTTACGGCATCTAAATTTGACGGCCTGGAAGCTGAATCCCTGATTCTCAGGGGTAGAGGTCTGTCTCAGAAAGTAATCTCTACCCTAATCAGAGCCAGGAAACCGGTCTCTAGGGTGATTTATTACAGGGTCTGGAAGGCCTATGTAGGCTGGTGTGAGTCCAAGCGATGGCTTTCTCGCAAATTTACCATCGATAGAGTATTAAGTTTTCTCCAGCTAGGAGTGGATAAAGGATTGGCATTAAGCACAATCAAAGGACAGATTTCTGCTCTGTCAGTGTGGTTTCAGCGGCCGCTGGCCACCCACTCGCTGGTTAAGACCTTCCTTCAAGGGGTCTTACGTATTAGACCTCCAGTTAAATCCCCGCTTTGTCCGTGGGATTTAAATCTTGTTCTGTCAAGTTTACAGAAACAACCGTTTGAGCCGTTGGCTGATATTCCTTTGGTTCTACTGACAAGGAAGTTAGTATTTTTGGTTGCCATAGTTTCCACAAGAAGAGTTTCGGAGCTGGCAGCCTTATCCTGTAAGGAACCATATCTTATTTTTCATAAGGACAGGGTCGTTCTCCGCCCTCATCCTTCCTTCCTTCCGAAGGTCATATCCAGTTTTCATTTGAACCAGGATTTGGTATTACCATCCTTCTTCCCTAAACCTACTTCCAGAAAGGAAGGGTTGCTGCATACCTTGGATATTGTCAGGGCCATGAAGGCCTATCTTAAAGCTACAAAGAAGATCCGGAAGACAGATGTGCTGTTCATTCTACCGGATGGGCCCAAGAAGGGGCAGGCAGCTGCAAAGTCCACCATTTCTAGGTGGATTAAGCAATTAATCACTCAGGCCTACGGCTTGAAAGGGTTGCCTCCTCCAGTATCATTAAAGGCTCATTCTACTAGAGCCATGGGCGCCTCCTGGGCAGCACACCACCAGATCTCTATGGCTCAAGTTTGCAAGGCGGCAACCTGGTCTTCTGTCCACACGTTTACAAAATTCTACAAGTTGGACGTAAGAAGGAATACTGATACTGCCTTCGGGCAGGCAGTGCTGCAGGCTGCAGTTTGAGACCCTCGGATTCCGGGGGCTCCTCTTTTTTTGAGTTAAATTTAAAATTTAAGATTATTTTTCTCAAATAAGTTGGATTTATTATGATTTGAGTATATCTCTAAATTAAATCCTTTTGTCTTGGAGATGTTCTCCCTCCCCTCATTGTAAGCATTGCTTTGGGACATCCCATATAGTAATGAATGCCGCTCTGTGTCCCGTGATGTAACGATAAAGAAAAAGAGATTTTTAATACAGCTTACCTGTAAAATCTTTTTCTTGGAGTACATCACGGGACACAGAGCTCCCACCCCTCTTTTGAGGACCATTTTGGGAGGCATACTGCTTGCTACAAAACTGAGGTACTCCTCCTATGGGAGGGGGTTATATAGGGAGGGGCATTTCCTGTTTGAAGATTGCCAGTGTCTACACCTGAAGGTACTCCATATAACCCATATAGTAATGAATGCCGCTCTGTGTCCCGTGATGTACTCCAAGAAAAAGATTTTACAGGTAAGCTGTATTAAAAATCTCCTTTTTAGCGCCGCTCTGCGCTTCTGTTACCCCCCGGAGCTCTCTTCCCCGCAATTATATTACAGAAACACACACATTGTACATTATATATTACTGTAATAGAGTGGATTATAGGATTTAACAAACATTTTTAACTAGGGCTTATTTTCGGGGTAGGTCTTATATTGCAGACCAACTGGAAAATAATGCTAGGTCTTATTTTCAGGGTAGGCCTCATTTTTGGGGAAACAGGGTCAAAACGTCAAGATCTGCATCTTTGAATACTTTTTTTATTTTTTTTTAAATTGGCACATTTTGAAATTTGCCAGCAATCCGGGAAGTGATGTCCTGACAAAGCTTCCGGATTACTAGATCCAAAACCATAACGAAGCATCGGTTTTGTTCGGATTTTTGGCCAGCCAGCCGACGTGCTGGCTGGTTAGTCTGGCCTCCCGGTGGGAGACGGGAGAGCCCGGGCGACCGGTGGAAGGAGGCAGGGTGGGGGAGGGGACCCTGAACTTCTCCTCTTGTCACCACTACTCCTCCTCTTGCCACCACTACTCCTCCTCTTGCCACCACTACTCCTCCTCTTGCCACCACTACTCCTCCTCTTGCCACCGCTACTATTACTACTACTCTTGCCACCGCTACTATTACTACTACTCTTGCCACCGCTACTATTACTACTACTCTTGCCACCGCTACTATTACTACTACTCTTGCCACCGCTACTATTACTACTACTCTTGCCACCGCTACTATTACTACTACTCTTGCCACCGCTACTATTACTACTACTCTTGCCACCGCTACTATTACTACTACTCTTGCCACCGCTACTATTACTAATACTCTTGCCACCGCTACTATTACTAATACTCTTGCCACCGCTACTATTACTAATACTCTTGCCACCGCTACTATTACTACTACTCTTGCCACCGCTACTATTACTACTACTCTTGCCACCGCTACTATTACTACTACTCTTGCCACCGCTACTATTACTACTACTCTTGCCACCGCTACTATTACTACTACTCTTGCCACCGCTACTATTACTACTACTCTTGCCACCGCTACTATTACTACTACTCTTGCCACCGCTACTAATACTACTACTCTTGCCACCGCTACTATTACTACTACTCTTGCCACCGCTACTATTACTACTACTCTTGCCACCGCTACTATTACTACTACTACTCTAGCCACTGCTACTATTACTACTACTCTTGCCACTGCTACTATTACTACTACTCTTGCCACCGCTACTATTACTACTACTACTCTTGCCACCGCTACTATTACTCTTGCCACCGCTACTATTACTCTTGCCACCGCTACTATTACTACTCCTCCTCTTGCCACCACTACTATTACTACTACTCCTCTTACTACTACTACTCTCTTCACCTGCATGAACAGACAGGAAGCCCTGTGCACACTCCTAGTCATTTAGGTTTGTTGGTACTCTGAGCTGAGGGCTCTGTGAATTGTCAGCATTAAGGAATGGCATCTACAAGCCTAAGCACCCAATACTGCGTCCTGAGAGGAAGGCAAAAGAGTTGGACGTTCCCAGTGCTCAATAATCGACTCCTGTTCTGCCTCCTATACTTCCCCCGCCCTCCACATTCACCTCATACTCTGTCTACCCTTATGATTAGTTCCAGTGATATGGCTTCCTCAACCAAATATTACATGTCCTGCTATTGTCTGATTAGCCAGTAATAAATACCAGGACTTTATGAATCATTTACAGGCCTAGAACCGACCGCTCTAAACTATTCCCATCATAAACCGGCACATGTTTCTAATGTACAATGAGTAAGTGCAAAGCAGGAATCCGAGTGTAAGCTCCTCTGGTGCAGAGACTGATGTGACTGGCTCAGTTTTCTCTGTACAGCGCTGTGGTATATGTCGGAGCTATAGAAATGTATAATCATGGTGTGTTACTGCGGGAGGACATTAGAGTGTGAGCTCCTCTGGTACAGAGAACAATGAGCCAGTGGCATCCGTCTGAGGAGCTTACACTGTAATGTACCATCCCCACTCAGTCACACCCTATTATTATTCTACATTTTATATAGCTCTGACATATACCAGAGTGCTGTACAAAGAACACTGAGCCACATCAGTCTTTGTACCAGAGGAGCTTACACTCTAATACCCCCCCCCCCCACAATCAAGCACTTATTATTATTTTTATTATTGTTATTATACCTTTCTATAGCTCTCTCTGTACCAGAGGAGCTTACACTCTAATGTCCCCCCCACAGTCACACACTATTATTATTATTATTCTAAATTTTATATAGCTCTGACATATACCAGAGTGCTGTACAAAGAACACTGAGCCAGCCACATCAGTCTCTGTACCAGAAGAGCTTACACTAGAATACCCCCCCACAATCACGCACTTATTATTATTATTATTATTATTATACCTTTCTATAGCTCTCTGTACCAGAGGCGCTTACACTCTAATGTCCCCCCCACAGTCACACACTATTATTTATTATTGTACATTTATATAGCTCTGAGTCTCTGACATATACCGCAGAACGAAGGATGAGCTGGGCGTGTTATTTGGAGATACCGTATTTATCGGCGTATAACACGCACCTTCACATTAAGAGGGAAGTTTCAGGAAGGAAATGTCATTTTAAATAAAGAACTGTGAAGCAAAATAAGGGTCAGTGGCCATGAAGGCAGCCTCCCCGTTGCCATGAAGGCAGCCTCCCCGTTGCCATGAAGGCAGCCTCCCCGTTGCCATGAAGGCAGCCTCCCCGTTGCCATGAAGGCAGCCTCCCCGTTGCCATGAAGGCAGCCTCCCCGTTGCGATGAAGGCAGCCTCCCCGTTGCCATGAAGGCAGCCTCCCCGTTGCCATGAAGGCAGCCTCTTTTCAATCAATGCAGCTCTACCCTTGCCATGAATGCAGCCTCTTTTCAATCAATGCAGCTCTACCCTTGCCATGAATGCAGCCTCACCCTTGCCATGAATGCAGCCGTATTTCAATCAATGCAGCCTCACCCTTGCCATGAATGCAGCCTTATTTCATTCAATGCAGCCTTACCATTGCCATCAGTGTATCCTGTTCAGTGCCCATCTGCAGGAATTGGAGGGGACAGGGAGAGAGCGCCAACAGATTATGTGCAGGAGAATCTCCTGTTTACACGGCGGCCTCTTTATTACAAAGTCCCGCCTCTTATGATAGACAGAACAGTCGTCCAATGGCAGCCCAGGAGACTGGACTTCCTATTACAGATGCCGCTGAGTAAACAGGAGATTCTCCCGTATGTACTCTGATGGCACTCGTGCCGCCCTCTTCGAGGCGGCGCCATCAGATATGATATGTATCTTTTGTGGCCCTGGGACATGCCTGCTTTAAAGGATCTGCTACTGGCGGCTTGGTGCCAGGTACCACCGCATACCTTCCGAGGTGTAGTGCAGTCCATGCCTGGATGAGTTCGTACTTTTTTTTGGTGGCGAAAGGGGAACCTTCTCATTATTGGGCGGGTGGTCATAAAAGTCTGTCTGATTAGTGGATGTCAGAGCTATAATAATAATAATGTGCAACAGAATCTGGTGCAGTTTTCCTTCAGCTATCCTACATGAGCTCCTTGTTTGCAGATCTGTTTTAGAGCTTGAGGTCTGTAGATTGTGTGTATATATATCAATTACGGTATATTCATAGATTGTTATTCATCAGATGTTTGTGTCTTTTTCCAGCCTTTCTTCCGCCTGCTGAATCTTCGGAAATTGGGCCTGGGTGACAATGAGATCCAGCGTCTTCCGCCTGAGGTGGCCAACTTCATGCAGCTGGTGGAGTTCGATATCTCCCGCAATGGTATGTCTGTGCCTGGCCTCCTCTTTAACCACTTCAGTACCGTGGGTGTTTTTCAGATTTGGTGTTTACAAGACTAAAACTGTTTTTTTTTTGCTAGAAAATTACTTAAAACCCCCAAACATTATATATATTTTTTTCTAACACCCTAGAGAATAAAATGGCGATCATTGCAATACTTTTTGTCACACCATATTTGCGCAGCGGTCTTGCAAGCGCACTTTTTTTTTGAAAAAAAAAAAAAAAAACACTTTTTTTAATTAAAAAATAAGACAGCAATACATTTGGCCCAATTTTTTTATATATTGTGAAAGATAATGTTACGTCGAGTAAAATGATACCCAACATGTCACGCTTAAAAATTGCGCCCGCTTGTGGCATGGCGTCAAACTTTTACCCTTTAAAAATCTCGATAGGCGACGTTTAAAAAATTCTATAGGTTGCATTTTACAGAGGTGGTCTAGGGCTATAATTATTGCTCTCGCTCTAACGATCGCGGCGATACCTCACTTGTGTGGTTTGAACACCGTTTTCATATGCAGATGCTACTCGCGTATGCTTTCGCTTCTGCGCACGAGCTCGTCGGGGCACTTTAAAAAAAAAAAAATTCTTTTATTTTTATTTATTTTATTATTTTTTACACTGGAAAAAAATAAAAATAAAATTGATCACTTTTATTCCTATTACGAGGAATGTACACATCCCTTGTAATAGAAAAAAAGCATGACAGGTCCTCTTAAATATGAGATTTGGAGTCAAAAAGACCTCACATCTCATATTTAGGCTTATATGCAAAAAAAAAAAAAAAATGGAAATTTTGTCATTTGAAAAAATGACAACAAAAAAATTTCTTTTTAAGACGCTGGGCGGGACTGACGTTTTGACGTCACTTCCGGCCAGCAATGCTATGGGGATGGGTGGGGGCCATCTTGCCTTCACTCGCATCCCCACACAGCAGCGGAAAGGACCCGATCGCCTCCGCCGCTACCGACGGCTCCGGTAAGCGCCGGAGGGTGCGGGAGGGGGGGACGATAACGGTGATCTCGCGGCGAATCCGCCGCGGAGACCACCGTTATCTTTTTCAGGACCGCTCACTCTAGAGATGGATATCTCGGTTGTGGCAGCAGCTGCTACCGTTACCGAGATATCCATCTTTAAAGTGCTGCCGTATATAGTCGTAAGGCGGTCGGGAAGTAGTTAATCAAGCTCTCTGTACAAAAAACATTCAGCCAGACATTCACTCCCTTCTAAAAGTGATTGTAAAGGGTCCTTTTTTTTTCTCTCTCTTCTTACAAATAACAAACCTGTTAACTCTTGCCTCCTCTGTAAAGAGGTTTTTGCACAATGCAGCTCTGCCCCTTTTCTGGGGTCCCCCACCAGCGCTTCTGGCACCTCCTGCCTTCCAAGTACCCACCCCAGAAAGCCTAAGGGGGGGTACTTTTGTAGGCTCCATCTGGAGCCTTACTGCAGGGCTCGACAAATCCCGGTCGCCATGGCATCTTCTTCCCTCTAATTAGAACCCCCAAACATTATATATATTTTTGTCATCCTAACACCCTAGAGAATAAAATAGCGATCGTTGCAATACTTTCTGTCACGCCGTATTTGCGCAGCGGTCTTACAAGCGCACTTTTTTGGAAGAAAATTACACTTTTTTAAATTAAAAAATAAGACAACAGTAAAGTTATCCCCATTTTTTTTTATATTATGAAAGATAATGTTACGCCGAGTAAATTGATACCCAACATGTCACGCTTCAAAATTGCGTCCGCTCGTGAAATGCCGACAAACTTTTACCCTTTAAAATCTTCATAGGCGACGTTAAAAAAAAATCTACAGGTTGCATGTTTTGAGTTACAGAGGAGGTCTAGGGCTAGAATTATTGCTCTCGCTCTAACGATCGCGGCGATGCCTCACATGTGTGGTTTAAACACCGTTTACATATGCAGGCGCTGCTCACGTATGTGTTCGCTTCTGCGCGAAAGCTCGTCGGGACGGGGAGCGTTTTCTGGCTCCTAACTTTTTTAGCTGGCTCCTAGATTCCAAGCAAATTTGTCAAACACACAATGTGGCTTGTCCCCATTGCCAGCTCCCTTGTATTTGATTGACAGCAGCAGGAGCCAATGGCTCCCGCAGCAGCTTTCACCGAAAGTCCACCGAGGCAGGAGAGAGACACTACTCTTGGGCACAGTGCTGGATTGAGATCGGGCTCGGGTAAGTATTTGGGGGTGGGAGGAGTGGAGAGTTGCACCAACACCCTTTAGCTTTTACAACCACTTTAGTCACTTTAGGGACTTGTTATAACGAGGCTCTTTCTTAGTTTCTATTGGTGGATAATAAGGTCCAAGGTGTTTATTACACAAAATTTGTGGAAATCCATGTGACCTGGGCTGAGCCTTTCCCTTGTACTACAGGAAGGGATGGTGGCGATATTGTCACCATTGGTGAGAGCGGCAACATGTTCTATTTGAGCGATCTGTTCAGGGATGAGCAGCTCTCCTCTCCTGATGTCACATTACAATCTGCTTGTGGAATACCTGCAATCCTCATATGGAAGCAGATTGGGGCATTTATAATGCTGCATATGGAGCCAATTGTGATTACATTGTACAGACACCTGACTGGAAAGTTTTTTTGTGTGATTGTCTTAAAGCTAATATGTGCTTTGCCCATGCAGGATATGTTGCAATTCCCTTTCCTCCCTTATACACAGGTTGTCTATACCTCTCATTGCTCGCTCTGGCTGTCTCTGCCGCTCTCTCGCATGCTCTGGCTGTCTCTGCCGCTCTCTCGCATGCTCTGGCTGTCTCTGCCGCTCTCTCGCATGCTCTGGCTGTCTCTGCCGCTCTCTCGCATGCTCTGGCTGTCTCTGCCGCTCTCTCGCATGCTCTGGCTGTCTCTGCCGCTCTCTCGCATGCTCTGGCTGTCTCTGCCGCTCTCTCGCTCTGGCTGTCTCTGCCGCTCTCTCTGGCTGTCTCCATGCCGCTCTCTCGCTCGCTCTGGCTGTCTCCATGCCGCTCTCTCGCTCGCTCTGGCTGTCTCCATGCCGCTCGCTCTGGCTGTCTCCATGCCGCTCTCTCTGGCTGTCTCCATGCCGCTCTCTCTGGCTGTCTCCATGCCGCTCTCTCTGGCTGTCTCCATGCCGCTCTCTCTGGCTGTCTCCATGCCGCTCTCTCTGGCTGTCTCCATGCCGCTCTCTCTGGCTGTCTCCATGCCGCTCTCTCTGGCTGTCTCCATGCCGCTCTCTCGCTCTCTCTGGCTGTCTCCATGCCGCTCTCTCTGGCTGTCTCCATGCCGCTCTCTCGCTCTCTCTGGCTGTCTCCATGCCGCTCTCTCGCTCGCTCTGGCTGTCTCCATGCCGCTCTCTCGCTCGCTCTGGCTGTCTCCATGCCGCTCTCTCGCTCGCTCTGGCTGTCTCCATGCCGCTCTCTCGCTCGCTCTGGCTGTCTCCTTTGCTCTCTGGCTCGCTCTGGCTGTCTCCTCTGCTCTCTGGCTCGCTCTGGCTGTCTCCTCTGCTCTCTGGCTGTCTCCTCTGCTCTCTGGCTCGCTCTGGCCGTCTCCTCTGGCCCCTCGCTCTGGCCGTCTCCTCTGGCCCCTCGCTCTGGCCGTCTCCTCTGGCCCCTCGCTCTGGCCGTCTCCTCTGGCCCCTCGCTCTGGCCGTCTCCTCTGGCCCCTCGCTCTGGCCGTCTCCTCTGGCCCCTCGCTCTGGCCGTCTCCTCTGGCCCCTCGCTCTGGCCGTCTCCTCTGGCCCCTCGCTCTGGCCGTCTCCTCTGGCCCCTCGCTCTGGCCATCTCCTCTGGCCGTCTCCTCTGGCCCCTCGCTCTGGCCGTCTCCTCTGGCCCCTCGCTCTGGCCGTCTCCTCTGGCCCCTCGCTCTGGCCGTCTCCTCTGGCCCCTCGCTCTGGCCGTCTCCTCTGGCCCCTCGCTCTGGCCGTCTCCTCTGGCCCCTCGCTCTCTCTCGCTTGCTCTGGTTTTATCTTACTCACTCTGGCTGTCTGTGCGTCTCTTACCTGTAAGTTTTGCCGTCTTCTCTTTCTCAATTGCGGTCTCTGCCTTGGTCATGTTTTCCTCACTTTCTGTTTCTTTCTTCCAGACATTCCTGAAATTCCAGAAAGTATCAAGTTTTGCAAGTCATTAGAGATTGCAGATTTCAGTGGAAACCCTCTCTCCAGGTAATAAATGTGTGTAATTGGCGTCTGTACGTCATTCTGCAGGTATGTAGAAGAGGTAGAAGTTTGTGAAGTGGTGGTAATAGTCTACCATAATTGCTTTAAGGCTTTATAAAACAACAATAAACAAATATTTTCATTTTCCAAAAACTTTTCAAAAAACATAACTTTTTCAAAAGACTCGCTATGCCCTTCAGAAGATACCTTGGGGTATTTGCTTTCCTAAATGTGGTAATTTTGTGGGCGTTTCCACTGTCCTGTTCCTCCAGAGCCACCAAAGAAGCGCTAGGTAGTCAGGAAATGAAATGCACAATTTATGGCCTGAATGTGCTCCTTGGTTTTTGGGCCCCTCCTATATAGCTAGGCTGTGAAAAAGTCTTACACTTGTGGTATCTTTATATTTGGGAGGAGTAGCAGAATGTGTTTAGGGGTGTAAAATGTAAGTATGCCTGTTATGTAAGAAATAACTTTTTTTTTTTAAATGGCAAGTCTCTCTTAAGACCCGGACCTTTAGGCAAGGTAAAGGACCTGGCCAGTTTTTTGTGATTTGGCACTGCGTCGCTTTAACTGACAATTGCGCGGTCGTGCCTCCCAAACAAAATTGGCGTCCTTTTTTCCCACAAATAGAGCTTTCTTTTGGTGGTATTTGATCACCTCTGCGTTTTTTTATTTTTTGCGCTATAAACAAAAATAGAGCGACAATTTTGAAAAAAAATCAATATTTTTTACTTTTTGCTGTAATAAATATCCCCCAAAAACATATATAAAAACATTTTTTTTCCCTCAGTTTAGGCCGATACGTATTCTTCTACCTATTTTTGGTAAAAAAAAAATCGCAATAAGCGTTTATCGATTGGTTTGCGCAAAATTTATAGCGTTTACAAAATAGGGGATAGTTTTATTGCATTTTTTTTTTTTTTTTTTTTTTACTACTAATGGCGGCGATCAGCAATTTTTTTTTTCGTGACTGCGACATTATGGCGGACACATCGGACAATTTTGACACATTTTTGGGACCATTGTCATTTTCACAGCAAAAAAATGCATTAAAAATGCATTGTTTACTGTGAAAATTACAATTGCAGTTTGGGAGTTAACCACAAGGGGGCGCTGAAGGGGTTAAATGTGACCTCATCTGTGTTTCTAACTGTAGGGGGGTGTGGCTGTAGGTGTGATGTCATTGATTGTGGTTCCCTATTTTAGGGAACACACAATCGATGACGGCACCACAGTGAAGAACGGGGAAGCTGTGTTTACACACAGCTCTCCCCGTTCTTCAGCTCCGGGGACCGATCACGGGACTCCAGCGGCGATTGGGTGCCGCGGTCACGGAGCTTTGGACCGGGTTGCGGGCGCGACCCACGGCTGGGCACTTAAAGAGGACGTACCTGTACGTGCTTGTGCCCAGCCGTGCCATTCTGCCGACGTATATGTGCAGGAGGCGGTCTTTAAGTGGTTAAAGGGACATGGTCACCTTCCCGCAATGTGGAAAAACTGACAGCGTCTCTGTGTGGGCACCCTCGAAGCTCATCCCTCTTCGCATGAGTCACAATATATCACAACGCCTTACATTTCCAGGTGTTGGGGAGCATATGACCATTCCTGTGTGACTCGGGTCTAGCAACCCATTGCCAGGTCAAAAAACTGCCACTTGATGGGGGTGAGCGATGTGCGAGTTCTGGGATGAGTGACATTCGAGTTCTCTTGGGTCACCGGCTTCGCTCATTCTAATACAGGTTGTGAAGGTGGAAGGGGCAGCGAGGATGTATATGGATTGAGCGGAAGAGTTTTTCAAGGGCACGGTTATTTGCCTTGTATATAGGCAAGGAGACCACGTGAAGCCCCTTCCTTCACCCCCTTATGCTCCAATTCTCTGCGCTCCCACATGGAGTTTAAAACCTCAGTCCCCTTTAAAGTGGTTGTAAACCCCCAAATTTAATTTTTTTAAAACCTGAAAGACAAAGGCAAAATGAGCTAGTATGACTAGCATACTAGCTCATTATCAATTACTTACCTTAAGTCCCCGCAGCAGTCCTCGTCCCCCCCCCCTCCAGCGGCAACATCTCTCCCGGAGGTTGCTTCTGGGTATCGCCGCTCCGCCGATGACGTCACTCCGTGCATGCGCACGGGTGCTGCTTTTCTCGGCTTGAAACGGCACAGAGTGCCCTTTCAAGACGCATATGCCCAGAAGGCGGCGGCGCTCGGGGAAATTGCAAATATCTCCAAGACGTGTAGATCTCGGAGATATTGCAAGCACCTACAGGTAAGCCTTAATCTAGGCTTACCTGTAGGTGTAACTTCCCTAAAGGGGTTTACAACCACTTTAAACCAGCTTTCTCTTTCGTTCATGGACAGACACCGCTCCAAATCTTGACAGTAGGCATCCTCTCCTGATAGACGGAACCTAACCCTACTGTCAAGATTATTTGGAGCTGTGTCTGTCCGTGAACTTCAGAGAAAAGGATTTTACGCCGAGTACAAAAATCATGTTTTTCTCAACCATTTTTCACCAGGATTGACCTAATTATAAAGTCTTGAGGAACTTGTGCTAAATCCAATTTATTGGGAGTCGGTGGGACAAATGCCCTTTGTATTGGTGGCCAATGAAAAGAATGCCCCCCCCCCCCCCTTACAGACGGCTAAAAGATCATTGGTGTCCTGCAGCTGCCCAGCTACGTGGCATTGTGCCTGAAACCATGCAAGCACTAAAGTTTTATATAAGAAAAGCCACAGCTCAAGGAACCCCGACCAACCTCGGAAGGAAGCCCAGGCTTCTACAGAACCATGATTGAGAAAAGCTGCTTTTAACTGTCGAAAAAGCAGTACAGTCACTGCAAGATTGCTTATTATTCCTTCAGATTTCAGGATATAATCCTCCGTCTACCCCGCTGCCCTCTATTCACATCTCACAATGCGATGTGGGCAGCGTGCCCGAGACAAGCCGCCTGGTTTGGATATAAGCAGTTTTCTCCCGTCCACACCCCCTTGTTGTGGTTCTCTGAGAGGTCACTATTGTGGCGTGTCGGGGACACTCCCTGAACTCTTCAAAACCTGGACATTGCAACCGCCGGTCTCAGATTTGGGGAAAATGCTGCCACCCGCTGGTTGCTAGTGTGAAATGCGTGAACTAGGCCTGAACTGGCTCAGGTCACGTCTGAGGAACAGCAGCTGCGTGGTAACACGCTCTCCACCGCATTACACAAAGAGGAAAGTTGGCCCTAGGCTGATTGAAATGCTGCCGGTTCAGCAAGGACCTGACACATTTCTACCAGTGTGTGTAAATCAGGGGTGCCCAACCTTTTGTCGAGTGAGGGCCACTTAAGCAAATTGGTAACCGGTCACGGGCCACAATGAGCAGAGCGGGAGGATGACAGGTCTGTGTCCATGGGCACAGCCCACTCTACTCTATGGGCCCTCAGATCTGATCGGCCCAGACGGAAGGAGGCAGATCCCTTTTCTATTTTTTTTTTTGTTAGGTAGGCGGGTGCAAACAGACACAAGCCGGTTTACATCTGCTGCTCCATAGAGGTAAATGATGAATCCGATTTGGGTCGGACCGATCATGTGAAAGGGGCCTAAGGCTGCTTTCACACTGATGCTCCACAGCCACTTCCTCTACCAGCGGCTTCATTTTCAAAACAGCTGCTCTGGGATGGCAGGTCGGCAACCCGTGATCTGGGCTTGCCAATCTGCCATCCCAGAGCAGGAGGTTGAGGGCCATATCGGAGGGCTCCGCTGCCGCATGTGGCCCCCGGACCAATGGTTGGGCACCCCTGGTGTAAATAATTGAAAATCATATCACCACAGAGTGGTGCTGTGGATATGAAAACTAGATAAAGAAAGCTTTAATCTATCAGGGATCCTCCATTATTGCCCAAGGGACATATTCAATCACTAGGGATAACTTGCAGTTTTAAAATCAAAAGGTAGGAAATAAACGGAGGACACGGTCAACAATACAGCCGGAAATGCAGGGATATATCCTCCTCAAGTTGCTCCAAGGCCAATCTTTATGTATAGAGAAAAGCAGATGAAGAAGTGACGGTGGGTCCGTAGAGGGCGCCGGAGCGCCGCCCCCTCTTGCTCTCGCACCGCCACTGACTTACAATACATAGATTCATGCAATGCATGAATCTATGTATTGTTGCCGCTGCCGCCGACTAATCGGATGGCCGGATGGTGAGCGCCGACCATCTGAATAACGGCAGCTGGTTGGCTCTGTGGAAGTGCCTATCAGAGCCCTGCGGCTCTGATAGGCTTTCTGAGTACAGCCCTCAGGCTGTATTCGGCTTCCAGATACTTATCTAAGGGACATACACGGGGTGTGTTCCTTGGATAAGACTGACAGGCATCTCAGCCAATCAGGTTCACCGGTACCTGATTGGCTGAAGCGTCATCGAGGGCGGGAGAAGACATCGAGGGACGTGGAAGGAGGATGGCCGACCCCAGAAAGGTAAGTGCCGGGCGGGGGGAGGGGCAATTTACAGGGCACAGTGGCGACAATGGGCACAGTGGGGCTGCATTTGATGGCACAGTGGGGCTGCATTTGATGGCACAGTGGGGCTGCATTTGATGGCACAGTGGGGCTGCATTTGATGGCACAGTGGGGCTGCATTTGATGGCACAGTGGGGCTGCATTTGATGGCACAGTGGGGCTGCATTTGATGGCACAGTGGGGCTGCATTTGATGGCACAGTGGGGCTGCATTTGATGGCACAGTGGGGCTGCATTTGATGGCACAGTGGGGCTGCATTTGATGGCACAGTGGGGCTGCATTTGATGGCACAGTGGGGCTGCATTTGATGGCACAGTGGGGCTGCATTTGATGGCACAGTGGGGCTGCATTTGATGGGCACAGTGGGGCTGCAATTGTTTTTGTTTTTTTTGTTTGCGCCCCCCCCCCAAAAATTTTGAGCACCAGCCGCCACTGAGATGACGGCGTGATGAGGTCTATGATCTCTGTGACTTGTAATATATTACTGGAAGTGTTACACGCGGGTACAGTGCTGAGCATGCTGCATTTGACATGTAGTCCTATATCTGATGACAGGTCCTCTTTATTTTCAGTAGTGTTTAAGTTTTATAGTACAAATAATGATTTCGGCTTTGCATTAAGCAGTTTACAACATATGTAGAAGTCACACCTCAACTAGTTATAAATGAGAGGCGCAACATGACAAATATAACAGGAGACAGGTCCTCTTTAAAGAAGCTCTTTATTAGTGTTTGTTTCTCCACCAGATTTTTGTATTCAATTCTGTGTCCTTTTATTTTGCAGACTGCCGGATGGATTTACGCAGCTCCGCAGCCTGGCTCACCTGGCGCTCAATGATGTTTCCTTACAGGCGCTGCCCCATGACATTGGCAAGTAAGTGTCATTTCCTGATAGATATCCTTCTGTAGGATAACACAGCAGCCAATCAGAATTTGCTGTTTTTTTTTTTTTCAATTTCTTTCTTTATTAAATTACTTTTAGCTAGATTTAGACACATTGGCCTAAACTTGCGGCGGCGTAGCTTAGTGTGTTTAGGCTACGGCGCCGTAAGTTAGCTAGGCAAGTACATGATTCACAATGTACTTGCCTACTAAGTTACGGCGGCGTAGCCTAAAGCGGGCGTAAGGGCGCCTAATTCAAATGTGTGTAAGGGGGCGTGTTTTTTATTTTAATGGGGCTTGACCTTACGTGTTTTTTTTTTTTTCTTTTACTGCGCATGCGCCGGGCGCCCACATTTCCCAGTGTGCATTGCGGCCAAGTACGCCGCACGGGCCTATTGATTTCGACGTGGACGTAAATCCCGATTCACGGACGACTTACGCAAACGACGTAAAAAAATCGAATTTCAACGCGGGAACGGTGGCCATACTTAACATTACTATTCCATCTAGGGCCAAGCTCTAACTTTACACGGCCTATCTCTAACGTAAACGGCGTAAATGTACTGCGGCCGGGCGTACGTTTGTGAATCGGCGTATCTACTAAATTTACATATTCTACGCTGACCACAATGGAAGCGCCACCTAGCGGCCATCCGCGCAAGCCGTCGTATCTTAGAAGTGTTTAAGTGTATCTCTGATTGAGAATACACTTAAACATAAGTCGGCGTAGATTCTGAGTTAGGTCGGCTTATCTACTGATAAGCCGGCCTAACTCTTTATGAATCCACCTATTTGTCTATAAAATACATAAACTGAAAGACTCTTCAACATTACACCAGATATTGCACAGATAATACATATGTAATGAATAAGAGACTAGCGTTTACACTGAGAGAATAAATACATAAATCCAGCTCACAGAGCAGTTGTCAAGCTCTGTCAGATTTGTTTTCCGTGGTTCATATGTTTACTATTTTCTTTTTTTCTTTTTTTTCTATTAGTTTAGCAAATTTGGTCACATTGGAATTACGGGAAAACCTGCTGAAGTCTGTGCCATCGTAAGTATATTTAAGCATGCAAAATCTTTGTTTCCTGCAATCCGTTGGTGATAAACAGACCACTGCCGCTCCAGCCCCTATGGGGGGGGGGGGGGGGGGGTATCAGGGGTGCTGCTCCCAAGCTTTAAGGCCCCTTTCACACTGGGGCGGGAGGTGTGGTGGCGGTATTGCGCTGCTATTTTTAGCGGCGCTTTACCGCTAATTTTGTGACGCTATGCGTAAAACCGCCCCGCTAGCAGTCGAGAGAGGGTTGAAACCACCCGCAATGCGCCTCTGCACTACAAGTCTGCTGTGACTTGTAGTGGCGTTTCTGTTTTTTTTTACCATTAAAGGCAACATTTTAAGAATTTCGTGGAAGTGCGGCTGTCCAATCTTTTTCTCCAGTCTTTGTTCCATGCATTGCCTGCACTCACCTGGAGCGGCAGTTTCCTTTTTCTCTATAGCCGCGGTGTCCCATTGATTTCAATGGTCAGGAGCGGTATACACCAAGCTGATTCACTGCTCCAAAGATGCGGCTAGCAGTACTTTTTTTTTACCGCCCTGCTAGCGCACCGCTCCAGTGTGAAAGCCCTCAGGCTTTCACACCGGAGACACAGCAACAGCTGTTTAGGGTCGGTTTGCAGTGTCAAAGGGGTCTGATTCAGGTCACCTTCGTGGAAGATCGGGCGCTGAATGCTAGTAGGGGATTGTCCTGTGCCCTACAGAATGTACAATTTCCCCCAAAAAAAGACTGGCGGCACTCCGAGGAAAAATTCAAATCTTTATTCACCTGAAAGACATAAACAGAGTCCATGCCTGGGACAACCTCAGTCTCCTCCATTGACGTAGCTTGCCCTCATAGCTTGGCGCTACAAATATGATCAGCCTTTTGGGTATAACGCCTGAGATTGGCGGTTCCAGGCAGGGACTCATTTGTATTGTCCTGAGAATTGTTATCAGCACTTGTATTTCTTAGTGCAGCTGGTCGTCTTTTTTTTTTTTTTTTTTGATCCCTCCAACCTCAACATTTACAATGAAGGTGAACACATTGGGGTTGACTTAAAGCGGTACTAAAGGTTCAGTTTGTTAAAAAAAAAAAAAAAGAAAAAGTCATGCGTTCCTCCACTGTGCAGTTTGTTTTGCACAGAGTGGCCCCGACCCTCGTCTTCTGGGGCCCCACAGCGGCTCTCTCAGCATCTCCCTGCAAGAACTAACCCCTTCTGGGAAACTCTTTCCGAGGGGGTTACCTTGCAGGCACGCTCCTGAGTCACACACTCGGCGTACATAGCCGCCGAGTGTATGACTAGCCCCCCGGCAGCTGCGTCATTGGATTTGATTGACAGCAGCTGGAGCCAATGGCTGCGCTGCTACCAATCTATCAAAGGAAGAGCCGCAAAGTCGTGGGGAGAGCACGCAGGATTGCGCCCACCGAAATTCGGGGCTCGGGTAAGTAAAACGGGGGCCTCGGGAGGGTTGTACTTCCATAGGATACATTAAGGTGAAAAAACACGAAGGTTTAAGTGTACAGATTGATATAAGGCAGGGGTGCTCAACCCATGGAGCCCTCTAATGGTGCCTGGGACCTCAAACAGGAAAACGCATGACCATGCTCTGGGATGGAGGGTGGGCAAGCCCAGCTTGCAATCAACGGGGACCCGACCCACCATCCCAGAGCATCAGAGTGCATGGATCCGGTGCCAGCCGTGGAGGAAGCAGGAGCCGCATAATCTCCTGTCCCAGGCAGAGTGATATCAAGTGCACTTTGCCTGGGACCTTTCTAGGAGCTTGGAGAGCGATGCAGGCAGAAGCTTGAAGAGGAAAAGGTCAGTGTATCACATATACAGTAAAACCTTGGTTTGAGAGTAACTTGGTTTGAGAGCGTTTTGCAAGACCATCAAAATGTGTTAATAAATTTTGACTTGATATACAAGTAGCGAAAATCTTTTCTTTTTCTTATTTTTTTTTGCATTATTTACCGATGTTTATCTGCTGTTTTGCAGGTCTCTTTCATTCCTGGTTAAATTGGAACATTTGGATCTCGGAAGCAATGACCTACAGGTTCTGGTAAGAAAGACGACCTATCGATGGAAGCGGTCCTTGTCTCGTCTTGCAAACTGTAATACTTTTCTGATTCTTGAACTATTAAGCCTCGAACACCCGGTCGGATTATCCGACTGGAATTGTGTGATGACAGGCTGTTGTCGGAAAATCTGACTGTCTGTACGCTCCATCGGACAAAGGTTGTCAGGTTTTCCGCGGACAAATGTGGGATAGCATGCTTTATGCGCTTGCCGCCCGGCCCACGCATGGCTGTGCAAAGCAACGTGTGTGTGTGTGTATGTGTGTGTGTATGTGTGTGTGTATGTATGTATGTATGTATGTATGTGTATGTATATATATGTGTGTGTGTGTGTGTGTGTGTGTGTATATATATATACATGTGTATGTGTCTGTGTATGTGTCTGTGTATGTGTGTGTGTGTATGTATGTATATATATATATATATATATATATATATATATATATATATATATATATATATATATATATATATATATATATATATATATATATATATATATATATATATATATATATATATATATATATATATATATATATACACACACACACACACACACACACACACACACACACACACACACACACACACACACACACACACACACATTGCTTTGAATCGCGCACCCCTGCTGCGAGCTCCGTGACCGTGCCCACGGGACCTGCGGACTCTATGTCCGCCGGTGTCCCGCGATAGTGTCACGGAGCTGCAGAACGGGGGGGGGGGGGGGGGTGCCTGTGTAAACAAAGCATCTCCCTATTTTGCCTTGTGACAGGACACTGATCGTCTGCTCCCGGGAGCAGTGATCACTGTTGTGTCACATGTAGCCCAGCCCCCACACAGTTAGAATCACTCCCTAGGACACACTTGACCCCTTCCTCGCCCCCTAGTGGTTAAACGCTTCCCTGCCAGTGTCAATTACAAACTGAGTGCATTTTTATAGCACTGATCGCTGTATAAATGACAATGGTCCTAAAATGGCATCAAAAGTGTCCTATGTGTCCGCCATACTGTCGCAGTCACGATAAAAATCGCTGATTGCCGCCATTACTAGTAAAAAAAAATAATTAAAAATGGCATAAAACTACCCCCTATTATGTGGACGCTATAACTTTTGCGCAAACCAATCAATAAACGCTTAATTGGGTGTTTTTTATATATATATTTCCTCAGTTTGGGCCAATATGTATTTATTTTTCTTCTACATATTTTTGATAAAAAAAATGTAGAATAAGAATACATATTGGCCCAAACTGAGGAATATATATATATATATATATATATATATATATATATATATATATATATATATATATATATATATATATTTAAATTGGGGGATATTTATTCTAGCAAAAAGTCACTTATTTATTTTTGTTTATAGCACAAAAAATAAAAACCGCAGAGGTGATCAAATACCACCAAAGAAAGCTCTATTTGTGGGGAAAAAAGGGACGTCAATTTTGTTTGGTAGCCAAGTCGAATGACCGCTCAAATGTCAGTTAAAGCGACGCAGTGCCGAATCGCTAAAAAGTGGCCCGGTCATTTGGCAGTTAAATTTTTCGGGGCTGAAGTGGTTAAAATTGTCAGATTATCCGATCGTGTGTGTGCACAAATCCCTCGGACAAAACTCCAAAGTACAAACACGCATGCTTAGAAACAATGCTCACCATAACACGACATTAGCAGAAGTTGCCCCAAGGGTGGCGCTAAAGAGCTGAATAACCACGTAGTTTTGTGTATGTTGTTTGACAATTCTTTGCTTTTTGTATGCAAGACAAGTTCCTGTCCTACACTTCGTCCGATGAAAATCCGATCGTGTGTACCAGGCTTTAATCTCTCTCCTGTTTTTCTCCATCACAGCCTGACACACTCGGTGCCCTTCCTAACCTCCGAGAACTGTGGCTGGACCGGAACCAGCTCACGTCTCTGCCTCCGGTGAGTTTTCTGCCACCTCGCTTACCTGACTGTTGAATTTCTCATGTTCTGTTGGGGGGTTCCATGATTTTAGAGGTTTAACATTTCCTTCTACAAGCCACGGATATAGAATTACATCTTAGACCCCCTTTGTCTGTCTCCGTGCCAAGCCTCAGCAATCCAGCTCGGTGAATGTTGACTCCCAGACTGAATGATATTCAGTTTCCTCATCCTGGAGAAATCCTGACCGCCGTCTATTGGTTCACCTTAACAGAGACTGCATTTTTTTTTAACCCCCTGGGGAGGTTTTTCGCAGCTCTGCTGAATCATTTGGGCTTTATCCAAACAGTTTGGAGTTTACATAAAAGGGTTTCATATAGAGGGGTTTTCATTAACGTGGTATGGTTTTTTGGGTCTTGGTCTCCTGCGGTGTTTTTCCTCAATATGAGACTGTCTGCGCCAAAAGCAAGTACAAGTGAACCCCCGGCGCTTAACTCTTTGGTGCCCAACCTGTGGCCTTTCACACTTTCTCATCATTTTTAGACAGTAGTCTGTGGGGTTGATTTACTAACAATTAGGGTTGTCCCGATGCCACTTTTTTAGGACTGAGTACAAGTACCGATACTTTTTTTAAATGTGTCCCCAAATGCAGCCATGTCCCCCCACATATGCAGCCATGTCCCCCCACATATTGCAGCCATGTCCCCCCACATATTGCAGCCATGTCCCCCCACATATTGCAGCCATGTCCCCCACCTATTGCAGCCATGTCCCCCCACCTATTGCAGCCATGTCCCCCCACCTATTGCAGCCATGTCCCCCCACCTATTGCAGCCATGTCCCCCCACCTATTGCAGCCATGTCCCCCCACCTATTGCAGCCATGTCCCCCCACCTATTGCAGCCATGTCCCCCCACCTATTGCAGCCATGTCCCCCCACCTATCACAGCCATGTCCCCCCACCTATCGCAGCCATGTCCCCCCACCTATCGCAGCCATGTCCCCCCACCTATCGCAGCCATGTCCCCCCACCTATCGCAGCCATGTCCCCCCACCTATCGCAGCCATGTCCCCCCACCTATCGCAGCCATGTCCCCCCACCTATCGCAGCCATGTCCCCCCACCTATCGCAGCCATGTCCCCCCACCTATCGCAGCCATGTCCCCCCACCTATCGCAGCCATGTCCCCCCACCTATCGCAGCCATGTCCCCCCACCTATTGCAGCCATGTCCCCCCACCTATTGCAGCCATGTCCCCCCACCTATTGCAGCCATGTCCCCCCACCTATTGCAGCCATGTCCCCCCACCTATTGCAGCCATGTCCCCCCACCTATTGCAGCCATGTCCCCCCACCTATTGCAGCCATGTCCCCCCACCTATTGCAGCCATGTCCCCCCACCTATTGCAGCCATGTCCCCCCACCTATTGCAGCCATGTCCCCCCACCTATTGCAGCCATGTCCTACATACCTTGATGATGCCGCACGTGCCGCCGTTAATCAGCGTGCGGGGAACATTACAGCTTACGTTTGAATAGCTGTATCCCCGCCGCATATTGACACTCCCCCTTGCGCGGGATTGGACAGATGATCCGTCCAATCCTGCGCAAGGGGGAGTGTCTATACGCGGCGGGGATACAGCTATTCAAACGAAAGCTGTAATGTTCCCCGCACGCTGATTAACGGCGGCGACGGGTTTGCGGCGGGGGGGGGGGGGGGGGAACAAGTATTCTTTTTTTAGTATCGGGGGTATTAAATACTCGGTATCGGTCCTGATACCGATACCGGTGTCGGGACAACCCTACTAACAATGGAGCACTCGGGAACGGGTACTTCTGTGCATGGGTAGCCAATCGGCTTCTAGCTTCAGCTTGTTCAATCAAAGGGGTTGTAAAGGTACAATTTTTTTTTCCCTAAATAGCTTCCTTTACCTTAGTGCAGTCCTCCTTCACTTACCTCATCCTTCCATTTTTGCTTTTAAATGTCCTTTTTTCTTCTGAGAAATCCTCACTTCCTGTTCTTCTGTCTGTAACTCCACACAGTAATGCGAGGCTTTCTCCCTGGTGTGGAGTGTCGTGCTCGCCCCCTCCCTTGGACTACAGGGCGCTTTGCAGGCGCTATTTTTAGTGCTATAGCGCCTGCAAAGTGCCTTCGTGTGAAAGGGGTCTGACTGTGGTGGATCACTCTTCTGGTGAGGGGCACCGCCACTGACCCAATATCTTTTATAACTAAAATCTGATGCAGCTTTGCATAGAAACCAATTCGTTTTTAACTTCAGCTTGTTCAATTAATCTTTGACAAAAAAATAAATAAAAACCTGGAAGCGAACTGGTTTCTATGCAGAGCTGCACCAGATTTTGCACTCTATAGATTTAGTAAATCAACCCCATAATATCCCATAGGTGAGAGAGAGAACATTTTGAGGCCTCGCAGGATCTTCTACTTTGGGGTGACTCGGTGACCTCAATGATTACATTTTATTTATCTGACCATTTTGTGTTCATAATAAATCTTGCAAACGCCTACTTGGAGTGCTGATGACGTCTATACTATTGTGTTATAACTGTGTGCGCTTCAGCACTGGGATCTGCGCTAGCACATGTTAATAACCTTTTCTCCATCCCCCTCCCATTGTATTGCAGGAATTGGGGAATCTACGGCGATTGGTGTGCCTGGATGTCTCCGAGAACAAGCTGGAGGAACTTCCTGCAGAGATCAGTGGCCTTGTGTCTCTCACCGACCTGCTGCTATCTCAGAACCTGCTGACCAGCTTACCGTCTGGAATAGGTTAGTACATCTTCCCGGGAGTCTTGAACACCTGTGCAGAGCTCTGTGATCAATGAAAGCATGACTGTACATCACCTGGCTATGGAAGCTGTAGCTTCACAGATATTATTATGCTATTTTACATATACAGTACCGTATATACTCGAGTAGAAGCAAAGTTTTTCAGCACATTTTTTTTGTGCTGAAAATGGCACCCTCGGCTTATACTCGAGTCACCTTTTTGCGCCTGAAATCCCGGACTTTGGGGACCCGGTACCGGCCGACCGTAGGTCCCCAAACATGGTACACATGTAGCTCCACTGTTCCTCTACATGTGTGCAAAGTTTCTTGTCTGTGGGTCCTACGGTCGGGGAGCACCAATTTTTCAAAGCCGGGCACCCCTTCCATAGATTCCCATGTTAAACAGTAATTTCTCCGGTGAATTTGGGGACCCGGTACCAGCCAGTCATGGGTCCCCTGGACCCGGAAATTGGCACACATGTAGCCCGCTTTCTCCTCTAGTGTGCAAAGTTTGTTGTCTGGGGGACCTCCCCGGCTCAGGAGCACCAATTTTTTCAAAGCGGGGCACCCCTTCACTAGACTCCCATGTTAAACGTCAGTCTAGGCATGGGCACAGTGAGGCATGCACATGGGCACAGTGAGGCATGCACATGGGCATAGTGAGGCATGCACATGGGCACCCTAGGCTTATACTCGAGTCAGTATGTTTTTGATGGGATACAGTGGAACCTCGGATTACGAGTATAATCCGTTCCAGGACAATGCTCGTAATCCAAAGCACTAGCATATCAAAGCGAGTTTCCCCATAGAAGTCAATGGACACGAAAATTATTTGTTCCGCATTGACTTCTATGGCATGCAATACCGCATGGCCAGAGGTGGGGGGCACAGGAGAGCCTCGGAAATACTCGGGAATGGCTCGGCTGAGCTCGGAAAGGCTTGGGAACTGAGTTTTTCGAATGGCTCCGGCAGCCGCGCACCTCTGGCCAAATGCGGTACTGCACACCGCTGTGGCTTGAATCCTGCTCGCCGAGTATTGCAAGTATTGCGAAACGCTTGTTTAACCGTGTTACTTGCAATCCGAGGTTCCACTGTAAAAGGTTATACTGTTTATTTGCATTCATCTTCAGATCAAAGGGAGGAGCTTCCATATACATATGATGTCTGCTAAAGTAAGGCCCCTTTCACATGGGCGGCCTTATCGGGTCAGTTTTTTAGGCAGACCTGATCGGACCATCCGTTGTCCCTATATGGGCGGTTGGATGTTAATTGACTGCTTGTCCGTTGACACTCTCCAACATCTGATCCTTTCTGCCAAAAACTGACAGAGATCCATTCCCCGTCCATCTGGCGGATCGGATGGCCGCCTGGTGTAAATTGACAGGCAGTCCATTTTCATCCGTCCTCCCATAGAGGACAGGCTGTGTCTGTGTCTGCTCTGCATAAGTGGAGCGGACACAGACAAGCCAACCGTCTGCTCAGCGGACAGATTCCCCACTGAGCGGTATCCGCCTTATGTGAAAGGGTGCCAGCAATAGGTCAGAAATGTAATTATTACTGGTTAGCTTCCAGGCCACTGGGTGCAGGTGATTGGTCAGGCCCTTGGTCAGAAATCAGATTCTTACTGGTTGGCCTCCAGGCACTGGGTGCAGTCCATAAGACAGTCCTCTAAGCACAAATTGGATTTTTACTGGCTAGCCTCTTGGCCACTGGGTATGATTGGTCAGGCCCTTATTTAGAAATTGGATTCTCAATGTTTAGCCTCCAGGCACTGGGTCAGTCCCCTGGTCAGAAATTGTGATTCTCACTGCTTGGTTCCTTCTTTCTGGTATGACCACTTTTAATGTTTCTGCTTCTTTTTGTTTTTAGGACACCTGAAACAATTGTCCATCTTGAAAGTGGATCAGAACCGTCTGACCCAGCTGACCGAGTCCATCGGAGACTGTGAAAATCTGAGTGAGGTTATTCTTACTGAGAACCTGCTGACGGTAATCTGCTGCCCCCATTACCAATTTAAGAACTGTAGAATAAATCGGAATGTGTACAGGATGCCCCCCAAAACATAGTTTTCTGCTTGTGTGATTGGCTCACTGATTTCCCCAGAAGTCTGCACTAAGATACAAGTCCGATTTTCAGACGACATCTGCATCAAAAAATTTCCTTTTTGGTGAATTACTCCCAGTAGGAAATCGCATCTAAAGGGATGCAGACCCTCATTAGAGCCCTGCAGGTGCAGAAGCTGATTGATAATTATGAGACCACTTCCATTTGTTTCACTTTTCACATGACACAGACAAACACACAGGGATTTCTTCAGCATAACAAAAGGTAGGAATTTGCAACAGCGTTTGTTAAAGCCCTTGCTTGCAATGTACATTGAACGCCTAGAGGGGAATGTTTTTTTTTTTTTCTCAACAAAAGCAGAGTTACTCTTTAATAGTATACCAGGCGTGCTTATTTGTATCATTCAATGCAAGGACACTCTAAAAGAGAAGTACCTGGGGACCTCCAGCTGTTGTGGAATTACATTTCCCATGAGGCATTGCAAGGCTGTCCGTTACAATTACTCCCAGAGGCATGATGAGACTTGTAGTTCTGCAACAGCTGGAGCGTCCCAGGTTGCCTACCCCTCCAGTCTATGTGCCCCAATGTAATATGTGTTGAGGAAATGATGTAGGCATGTTGTATTTGCATTCCACGCACAAAGAATTAACATGTCAACACACATCATTGCAACACACCTATTAAAATACAGACCCTTGATGTGACCTGTACAGAAAAAAAACAAAAACCTTTAGAGCCGGTTCACACAGGGGCGACTTGGGATCCGACTTGACGTTTTAATGCACACTACTGAAGTGGCTCCGACTTCAGAAAAGGTTCCTGTACTACTTCAATCCGATTTCTAGGCGACTTGTACCCATTGATTTCAATAGACATCGCGTTCAAGTCGGATCCCTGTCTTAACTGAAGCAACAATACAGGAAGAGAAAACGATTTTCTCAGGCAAACCCCGCCCTCCCACAGAGCTGATTGTTTGGCCACAGGAAAGCCTCCTGTCCTGGAGGCGACTTGAAGTCGCCTTGTAAGTTCCCCCAATTCGCAATGTGCTGCGCGCTCAGGGTGCCTCGCAAAGTCGCGGCCAGAGTCCTGTCGCCCCTGTGTGAACCGGCTCTTACAACCCCTTTTAATAAAAAATGACTGAACAAGAAAAATCATCAATAAATGATTACTACGTGTGTTTCCAGTTTAAGCAAAATTTCCCCCCTGTACACGCACCTCAAAGGCCAGGGTGGTTATGGGCGAGTGCACATGACTCTGGATGCATTATCTACAGGGATGTAGATGATGGAAGTTTAACCATTAAGGTGCCTTTCACACGGACGGCTGTTTTGCCGAGTCGAGGAGTCGGAGGAGATTTTGGGTACCTGGAGTCGGCAAACAATGCTCCGACTCCTACTAAATTTAGATTGGAATTAAAAAAGCAAGTTTAAATGTCCCAATTCACAAAAAGTTATAATTAATGACTTCTCTACTGTAAGAATAAAGACCAATGCATGCAGTGCCTCACGTAACCGCAACACGAACACGTTAAGTGACCGTGAAGAAGCGTATACGTATACTTTCCATAGTGAAGAAGCGTATACGTATACTTTCCATAGTGTTGTGTTCTGCTGTTACAGGGAACGCAGCGCCCATGGGTAACCTAGCCTCTCACTGATAAGGGATTAAGTAAATATGTTTTTTGCAGGACTAGAGACACTTGTATAAGTGAAGGGAATGGAGGGTCAAAAGTTCAAGACTGAAGCTGTAAACCATTGGAAAAACTGCTGTCATTCAGCTAAGGCTATAAAAACTCCTGTGGTAATGACATGTATGTTGCCTTTCTTTCCTTCAAGGAATGTATAAAATACATTCGCATATTAATACAGAGGAGTCGGAAGTACAAAAAACGAGGAGTCGGAACATTTATCTACCGACTCCACAGCCCTGGTTAAAAGCATGTAAATGTTCTGTGAAATTCAAGGCTCCAGGCACTGCGATTAGCTGCATTTGTACATTGCGATTGTGTGCGGTTACATGCGGCCACAATTGGCTGCGGTAGTCATTCCCATAGCAACCCTTTTTTTTTTTTGATTATGATATGCTTCCTGTTCCTTTTTTTTTTTTTTTCTCATGCTGCTATCCGCAGTTGACACAGAAGACTGAGGTTAAGTGCATATAGCTGCGCTAAATCGCACCTGGCCTGGACGCATTCAATTCTATTTTTTCTATTCGCACCAAACCGCATGTAACGAAATCGCAGCTAAACGCTGTGTGTGAATGGGGGCCATAGGAAAGCATTGTGTGCTTTTAGCTGCGGTAGAAAACTAGAAAATCCGCAGCTAAAAGCACCATTGTATCCATCCGTGTGAAAGGGGCCTTAGACCAGGGGCCGGCAACCTGTGGCACTCCAGCTGTTGCAGAACTACAAGTTCCATCATGTCTCTGGGAGTAATTGTAACTGCCAGCCTTGCAATGCCTCATGGGCAATGTAGTTCCACAACAGCTGGAGCGCCACAGGTTGCCTACCCCTGACTTAGACTAAACTAAAATCAATATTTATTGATAGAAAATTACTCAGAACCCCCAAATATATATATATATATATATATATATATATATATATATATATATATATATATATATATATATATATATATATATATATATATATATATAAAAAAAAACATTGCAACAACCACCATTTTGCTCTCTAGGGTCTCTGCTAATTATATATATAAAAGACCCTAGAGAGTAAAATGGTGGTTGTTGCAATATTTTATGTCGCACTGTACTTGCACAGCGGTCTTTCAAATGCAATTTTTTTGGGGAAAAATACACTATAATTTAAAAAATACTAACAGTAAAGTTAGCCCAATTTTTTGTATACTGTGAAAGATGTTCTACCGCGAGAATCGTCGGGGAATCGTGATCTTTATTCTAAGCAAAAAATAAATAAAAAATCGTGATTTCTCATTTTAGCCAAAATCGTGCAGTTCTAATGTTTGTCCGTTGCACCTTTTTTAATCCTTTCCATCCCTTTTGCCCGATTGCAAAAAAACAAACAAACAAAAAAAAAACCTCCGCCTGCTTCTTCCACTTCCATTGCTCCCTCTAACAGGATACGGAGGATTCTGACCCAGATTCTCATCCAAAGTCTTTTGTCATTTTGACATTCATCTTCATCCAAAGTCTCTCTATAGAATATCCAGATGTAAATTATTGCTGGAAGAAGTGGATGACCTTCCTAAAGGCCTTTTTCTCAATTTGGAATATCTAAGCAGAAAAAGCTGAGAGCACAATGAGATGAATCTGGGGCTGCAAGAAAAACATACAGGGTTTTTTTTTTCTTTTTTCTTTTTCTTTTTTTTTTTCTGATATTCCTCAAAGAATAGAAAGATCTAGAAAAAATAACCGCTATTTCTTGTATGTCTAAAACACTGACTTTAAAGCAGTTGTATAGCCCTGATTTTTTTTTTTTTTACTTACCTGTAAGGCAAAAGGCATAATGAGCTAGTATGAACCACATACTAGCTCATTATGAAATAATTACCTTAGAACGAGGCCTCGATAACTCACCTGGTCCATGCCGAGGTAGCTGACATGTCACCTCGACGTGTCTTCCGGGTATCGCGGCTCCAGCGATGTGAGTGGCTGGAGCCGCAATGTCGTCACTCCCGCGCATGAGTGCGGGAGACTTTTTTCCGGCGAGGTCCGGCATCTGCTGGGCCTTGAGCTGAGAATCCCCTGTGCGCATGCGCCGCTTCAGTCAGCGGCTCATTGCAAGGGGAATATCTCCTAATATCCAATACCGCCTTATTATAGGCTTACTTGTAGGAAAAAGTAAAAAAAATAGACTATACAACCACTTTAACCACTTCCCGACCCCCGCATGTACATATACGTCCACAATATGGCACGTACAGGCACATGGGCGTACACGTACGTCCTCGCCTATTAGCGGGTGGGGGGTCCGATCGGGACCCCCCCCCGCTACATGCGGAGGTCGGGTCCGCTCGGGGAGCGATCCGGGACCACGGCGCGGCTATTTGTTTATAGCCGCTCCGTCGCGATCGCTCCGCGGAGCTGAAGAACGAGGAGAGCCGTGTGTAAACACGGCTTCCCCGTCCTTCACTATGGCGGCGCATCGATCGCGTCATTCCCTTTATAGGGAAGACACGATCGATGACGTCATTCCTACAGCCACACCCCCAAACAGTTGTAAACACATACTAGGTGCACCCTAACTCCTACAGCGTCACCTGTGGTTAACTCCCAAACTGCAACTGTCATTTTCACAATAAAGAATGCAATTTAAATGCATTTTTTGCTGTGAAAATGACAATGGTCCCAAAAATGTGTCAAAATTGTCCGAAGTGTCCGCCATAATGTCGCAGTCACGAAAAAAATTGCTGATCGCCGCCATTAGTAGTAAAAAAAAAATAAAAAAAAAAAATGCAATAAAACTATCCCCTATTTTGTAAACACTATAAATTTTGCGCAAACCAATCGATAAACGCTTATTGCGATTTTTTTTACTAAAAATAGGTAGAAGAATACGTATCGGCCTAAACTGAGGAAAAAAAATGTTTTTATATATGTTTTTGGGGGATATTTATTACAGCAAAAAGTAAAAAATATTGCTTTTTTTTCAAAATTGTCGCTCTATTTTTGTTTATAGCGCAAAAAATAAAAACCGCAGATGTGATCAAATACCACCAAAAGAAAGCTCTATTTGTGGGGAAAAAAGGACGCCAATTTTGTTTGGGAGCCACGTCGCACGACCGCGCAATTGTCTGTTAAAGCGACGCAGTCCCGAACTGTAAAAACACCTTGGGTCTTTAGGCTGCATATTGGTCCGGGGCTTAAGTGGTTAATAAAAAAAAATAAAAAATCCTGTGACTCGCACTTGGCCACAATTAAAATGAGACTGCTGCATTAATTCCTAAGTACTTGACCTCAAATATTCTGTAAACAAAATAATGTGCTGTCTCTTGAAAAATATCACATGTGATTTAAATAATATTGAGTGATACCTTCCAATATTCTATGTAGAGGTCGACCGATATGGGTTTTTCTCCTGCCGATGCCGATATTTAGAAATCTGGGCGGCCGATATATAATGCCGATTTTTGCGGCCGATATTTTAGGTCGATTTTTTTTTTTGGATGGCACTAGCAGAAGGCACTTATTGGCACTGGCAGGTTGCACTGGATGGCACTCAAAGATGGTACTAGCAGATGGCACTGATTGGCAGGTGGCACTAATTGATACTGGCAGGTGGCACTGATTGGCACTGACTGGCAGGTGGCACTGGGTGGCAATAGTTAGCACTGGTTGGCATTGGCAGGTGGCACTGATGGCTTTAGTTGGCACTGGTAGTTGGCACTGGATCACACTGGCAGGTGGCACTGGATGGAAGGTGGCACTAATTGGCACTGGATGGTGGCACTGACAGATGGCACTGGATGGCAAGTGGCACTGGCGCAAAAAAAATGGGGTCACCCCCCTCAGTACAGACAGACCCCCTCTCCCTCCAGTATAGACACCCCCCCTCCCCCTGCTACCGACACCAGAGAGCGGTGTGTGTCCCACAAGCGCGGGCCCCTCCTCCTCTGTGGGCGTAAACAGAGAGGAGGGCCGCCATGCTGGGTGTACCAAGATGGCCGCGGCTCCAGAGCTAGGCCGAAACCACGGCCTTTCCTGATGCTGTCGCCGTCGCGGTCACAGCATCAGGAAAGGCCACGGCTTCGGCCTAGCTCCGGATCTGTGGCACCGCTAGCGGCCATGTAAAATATCAGCCTAATTTGGATAAAAATCGGCCGATGACGATTTCTCCAAAACGGAAAAAAACGAAATGGTGCAATTCATGTGCAAAAATGTACCTAAATATTCCCGGTAAAGGTGGAAAGTATAAAAAAATGACATGTATAAGTATGACTAGTCCAGTAATTCGTACACCAAAAAATGAAGTCCAAATTAAGTCCATCCTAGTGCAAAAAAAGTGATATGTGCTAAAAATTGTAATGGAAGTGTTTGTGTCACCCCTGTGGTCCTTGGGGGCAAACAGGCTTCTTACCAGACCACAAGATCTTGCAAAGGAGATCATAAGCGCTTACAAATATTCCGATACTTGCTTCTGACCAGTCACTATATACTGTGGTGTGTCATCAACCAACTCTAGCATGTACATGAGTGGTTCTAAAGGCTGGATTTTTTTTTTTTTTTTATGTATTCTTTGCATTAAGGTAGTAAACCTTCTGTGTGCACTGAAGCAGCCCCCCCCCCCCCCCCAATACTCTCCTGAGCTTTCTCTCGACCCAACAACGTGCACAAGAGCATCAGCTCTCAGGGCTCTCTCTCCTCATTGACTGAGACAGCAGGCACAGCCAATGAGGAGAGAGAGGAGCCGGGGCCGAGACGTGGCTCCGTGTCTGAATCGATACGCAGAGCCGTGGCTCAGGAACGCGCCTGCTTAGGTGCACCCCTATAGCAAACTGCTTGCTCTGGGGGCACTCAACAGGAGGGTAGGGATGGGTCAGACGCCCCAGTGGAGCTGCTCTGTTTAAAAAAACAACTGAACAGAGCAGGTAAGTATTGCATGTTTGGTATAAAAAATAAAAAAAAAGCCCTTACCCCAGGTTCACACTGAGCTGCAGGAATGGAGCCCTGCAAATTTAGCTGAACTCGCACAATTTCACCCATGTCAGTCTCTATTTCGGTGGCGATTTCAGACACCTGTGTGGGTTTCTGCACAGATGTCCATGGAAAGCGCACCCAGAAATCATAAAAAGTAGTACAATAACGACTTTTTGAAATTGGTGCAGCGCCGCACTGATTAGGATGGTGCAATTGCCGCCGAATTGGCATGTGACATCGCATGTGAAAACGCACCAATGTTAACCAGGGCATATTATCACTTTAAAAACAAGGAAGAGAGCTCATCATTTAAATTTTTTTTTTAATAAAAAAGTATTGCACTTGCAGAGTAAACACTTTGATAAGCAAATCGATTCCAGTGAGCACTAGATTGGTGGTTTTCTCTCTTGCTGGAGATTTGCAATTTACTATAAATTTTTATTTATTTTTTTCCCCTTCCCAGTATCTGCCTAAGTCTATGGGGAATCTCACCAAGCTGACCAATCTGAATGTGGACCGCAATCGGCTGACCTCTCTGCCCAGTGAGATCGGAGGCTGTTCCAGTCTGAACATGCTGTGCCTGCGCGATAACCAGCTGACCTCCCTCCCGCCAGAGCTGGCCAATGCCACGGAACTGCACGTGTTGGATGTGGCGGGCAACAGGTACCAATGTCACATATGACTATTTTATGTATTGACTCCCGTACTCAAGATGAGTATGCCTACCAAAAATGCTTCCTCTTTCCGGTACCACGCGATCCAAGATCCCACAGAGCACCCAGTCATTAGCCGTAACTCAATGTAGGGTGAAAACAGACTGTTTAAAAACACAGGTACAAACGGATATCCACTCAGACAATGGCCCGGATTCACAAAGCACTTGCGCCGATGTATCTCCAGATACGCCGCGTAAGTGCAAATATGCGCCGTCGTATCTATGTGCCGGACCCACATACTAAGATACGCCTAAAAACAGGCTTCAACCCACCGACGTAACTTGCCTACACCGGCGTAGAGTGGGCGCATATTTACGCTGGACGCATGTGGCGCTCCCATTGATTTTCTGTTCAAATATGCAAATGAGGGAGATACGGCGATTCACGAACGTACGTGCGCCCGACGCAAGTGCATGTAAGTTATACGTACGTCGTAAAGTTATGCCCCATAAAGGAGGTGTAACTCAGCAGCATCCATGCAAAGGGCTGCACCATGGAACACAAGCCGGCGTATTTTACGTTGGACGTGAATATGGCTGAGCGTAGGTTACGTTCACGCCGTAGGCAGTGATCCGATGTATCTAAGGGAGTAGTTCCGACGTGATTCTGAGCATGCGCACTGGGATGCGTCCACGGGACGGCGCATGCGACGTTCGTTATACGTATCTGTCTGGCGCTCGGCCCATCATTTGCATGGGGTCACGCCTCATTTGCATGGCTCACGCCCACTTCCACCTACGCCGGCTTACGCCTAGGAAACCCAGCACAGTTTTGGGAGCACTGGCTTCGTGAATTCAGTGCTTGCCTCTCTGCGCTGCGTCGGCGTAGCGTACAGGAGATATGCTACGGCGGCATAAATGTGTGCCGATGTGTGTGAATCCGGGCCAATGTCCCCCTCCCTTGGATTCAGGGCGGGGTAAACTGTTCAATCAGCAATAAGGAATACGCAGGTTTTCAACAGTTGAACAATAGACCACTTTATCAGCCGGGAGGTCTGTTGGGGAGGAATCCTCCCCTCTCTGCCCTGCCCCCGGTTTACATGCCAGGAACACCAATACAACCGTCCATCCCATAATACACTTCTACAAAAAAAAGCAGCATTTTTTTCTTGCGCGTAATTGGATGATGAAAATCAGCGGAGCTTCTCATTTCAGCTCTTCCCCCTCAGATTTACAGCGACTGCACCTCCAATTACACAGTGGAATTTCCTTTAGTAAATCAGCCCCTTTGATACATAAGGCCCAATATGTGTCTCCGTTCATGAGGTAGTGACTAGGAACAATGGGGCTATTTGAAGCCCCATCCTATATATTACTTATTTCTCATCAATTTATTTTTCTGTGTATAGAGAACCAGTATGGTCTTGTGGGACAGATGCTCTTATTGTTTTATGTCTAATTGTGGTGTTAGTATTTGAATCTGTCGTTTTTTTTTTGTTTTTACAATCTTTTTCCTGTCCTTATTACCAGATTGCTGAACTTGCCCTTTGCGCTGACCAACCTCAATTTGAAAGCTCTCTGGTTGGCTGAGAATCAGTCCCAGCCAATGCTGAAATTTCAGACCGAAGATGATGAGAAAACTGGATCCAAAGTGCTCACCTGCTACCTTCTGCCTCAGCAGCCGCCTCCGATCATCGGTACTGCAAAGAGTTCTTCCTGCTTTTCATGCCTTTTTGTCGTTTTATAGTATTGGTCCATCTTACTCAACAAGAGTTTAGCTTTTTTTTTTTAAGGATCATTCTTGGGTGGATGTAACATCTGTCCCCCGCTGGCTCTAACTAAGGTTGTGAGAGCTGAGCGATCAAAGGCCACTGATCGTTCGTTCCCATGAGCAGAGAGCTGCTGACTGTCAGCCACCGGCTCTCTGCTCTACCCCCCCCCCCCCCCTCATCACTGGTGTGCTGAACTATGGAGGGGGCAGGAGTGGCTGGCGCAGGTTTCCAGTGGCTTGCTGAGAGGCTGAGCCAGGTTTCCCGGTCCAGGGTTGTGGGCGGATCCTGACCATGTAGTCGAGATCTTGCCGCAGCCAGGACCAGTTCTTTGACGTCAGCCAACAGCGGACTTCAGCTGTGAAAACGGTTCACAGGGGTGCAGAAAGAACTGATCCACGGGAGAAGTACAGTCAAACAAGCTTTGGCTGTACTTCTCCTTTTAAAGCGGGGGTTCTCCCTAAAAAAATGTTTTCTAGCATGTCATTCAGCATAGTAGCGTGAGCTACAGTATGCCTTTATATTTTTTTTTGGCGCCGTACTCACTGTTTAATCGCGTAGTAAAGTTTCAGGGGAATGGGCGTTCCTATGCAGAGGGCTCCTGATTGACGGCCGGCTATGGCGCGTCACGCTTCACGGAAATAGCCAAAATAGTTGTTTGCTCTTCACGGCGCCTGCGCAGTCAGCTCCGATGTCAGTGCGCAGGCACCGTATAGCGCCGTGAAGACCCGAGACCTACTCCGGCTATTTTCGTGACGCGCCATAGCCGGCCGTCAATCACGAGCCCTCTGCATAGGAACGCCCATTCCCCGCGGGGAGTCTGAAACTTTACTATGCGATTAAACAGTGAGTATGGCGCCAAAAAAAAATATAAAGGCATACTGTAGCTCGCGCTACTATGCTGAATGACATGCTAGAAAGTTGTTTTTTAGGGTGAAACACCGCTTTAAGTAATCTGCAGTTTTTGCTTCTTCAAAATTTTAAACTACGGACACAAATAATCTTTTTAGCTATCTGAAAAGGGGGCACTCTTTCTACCCGTCAAAAGAATCCCTTCTTCATTGACCAGCAAAATAAAGCTGGCCATAGATGGACTGAAATTTTTGCCGGTTCAGCAGGGAGTGGCCGAATTTCAAACCATCTGTGGGCGGCTGGTTGTACAGAAGTTGATCTCTCAACCAGCCCGTTAGAACATTTTTGCTCCAACAGTGCCGTCGGCTATAGCCTGTGGTGCTCATGAGTGTAATCTGCCGGTGGGGAAGCCTCCCTGCTGTCAAAATACAATATCTCTGCGGTGCTCACACCATTCTTAGGTGCCTCTTTTCCACTGGCTGGTAAAAGCAGGCAATTCTTCACTGATCATCACCAAATGAGAGAATACCACAATTTCCTTTTTTTGTTTGCATTTATTTTCCACCCATTAATATTCATTTCATTGATCTTGCTAACAATAGTTTTGTGGTAGAGAGCAGCACTACCCTGTTTCACCAAAAATAAGACCTACCCTGAAAATAAGCCCTAGTTAAAAATGCTTGTAAAATCCTATAATCCATACAATGTGTGTGTTTCTGTAATATAATTGTGGGGAAGAGAGCTCCGACGGGTAACAGAAGCCCAGAGCGGCGCTATAACAAATGTATTTGGCACAATTATATTACAGTAGCATACACATTGTACATTATATACTATTGTAATAGAGTGGATTATAGGATTTTACAAGCATTTTTAACTCAGTTCACAATGGGGATTCCTGACAGGCAGGGAGGGAGAGAAGACCGCACATTACATGGTAAGACCTACCCTGAAAATAAGCCCTACTGTGTCTTTTGTTGCCAAAATTAATATAAGACCCGGGCTTCTTTTCGGGAAAACACGGTAGGTGTCAAATATGCAAAGGGTATTTTTTTTATTTTTTGTTCTTTGTTTTTACCTGTTGCTATATTGTGATTGCTTTTTTTTTTTTTTCCCTTTCTTTTTTTGAGCACCAAGCAAGGTTAGTCTTAAAGGGGTTGTAACGGTACAGTTGTTTTTTTTCCTAAATAGCTTCCTTTACCTTAGTGCAGTCCTCCTTCACTTACCTCCATTTTGCTTTTAAATGTCCTTTTTTCTTCTGAGAGATCCTCACTTCCTGTTCTTCTGTCTGTAACTCCACACAGTAATGCAAAGCTTTCTCCCTGGTGTGGAGTGTCGTGCTCACCCCCTCCCTTGGACTACAGGAAAGTCTGGACGCCCACTAACACACAGCTCCTTTCTCTATCTGCAACGTAGAGGGCGTCCTGACTCTCCTGTAGTACAAGGGAGGGGGCGAGCATGACACTCCACACCAAGGAGAAAGCCTCGCATTACTGTGTAGTTACAGACAGAAGAACAGGAAGTGGGGATTTCTCAGAAGAAATAAGGACATTTAAAAGCAAAATGGAAGGATGAGGTAAGTGAAGGAGGACTGCACTAAGGTAAAGGAAGCTATTTAGGAAAAATAAATGGTACGTTTACAACCCTCTTAATGCATTGTCTAATTGCCTGGTTGTGGTTGGGAACTGGCCA
Organism: Rana temporaria; assembly: GCF_905171775.1. Lineage (NCBI taxonomy): Eukaryota > Metazoa > Chordata > Amphibia > Anura > Ranidae > Rana > Rana temporaria. The sequence goes on along the minus strand of NC_053493.1, from coordinate 412,612,083 downwards.
TTATGTTGGACTAGTGGTCTTGTTGGGCTAGTGGGCCAAGTGCTTCCTTCATTGGCTTGGTGGGTCTAGCTTCCCTTTGTTGGGGTAAAATTTTCATTTGCTTCATGGTTTTATGTTTATGATCGATGACGGCAAGAAAGGTAAGAGCAGCGCCTGGCAATTCCCAGTGCAGCATTATTTTATAGAGATAAGCAATTACTGACAATATTGATTGCACTAACATAGTGCTCAGTGGGTGAGGGCTTGCCACGTCCAGCATGGGAACAGAAACCGTTGGTATGTCCCTTTTGATAGTGAGCCACGAGTGCTGTTAACAGCAGGGAAGTGAAGCCTCCAGGAACCTCGGGTAGACGCTGGCTGGGTTACTGGCTCCTGCTGCTGTCAATCAAATCCTATGACAGGGTGGCGGAAAGTCCCAGTGTCTGTGTCTACGGACGCAGGCAGCCCAGCTCGGGAGCTAGCCCGGAGGTGTGCCACAATATAAAGTGGCTTCCTATGGTGCCACACCGAGAAGAGAAGTCACCAGGAGTGCTGACAGAGGACACCAGAAGAGAAGGATCAAGTATGACATGTTTGTTTTTAAAATTTTAAACCTAATTTTTTTAATATCAGAAGCTTTTTTCTGTTTCTCCTCTGTACACAGTTCTCAGGCACAGTTTTAGTAAACCATGTCTGCTGTCTTTATAATCGAAGGGCAGAGGGATGCAAATTGTGATGACAAAGCCACGTGGACTTAATAAATGCCTGCATGACACTTCTCATGTGATTTCAGAGAGCCCACTTCAAAACAGTATGGATGACAGCTGGATAGACGGAAACCTCAACCGCGTCAGCGTCATTCAGTTCCAGGAGGAGCCCAGAGCTGAAGATGAAGATGACGAGGCGGCAGCAGAGAGGAGGGTAAGAATGTTGCCGCTGTTGTTAAATTATATCATTTTGTGTCTTTCAGATTACAAGTCTCTAACAGTTGTTCTCAACCTTTCTTCTGCCGTGACCCCTTGATAAAATTTCCCAAGTTGTGGGGACCCCTAACAGTAAAGTTAGTAGCGTTGGTTGTCGGCACCCAAGCCAAGTAATTTGCGCCCCTAACCTACGGACATTTAGCGCTCCCCAAGTCCCTTCCACTCAAGAACTCTGCTGTGCGTGTCGGGACCCTTTGGGGTAAGATCGCGATACATTAACCGCTTGCCGACCGCCGCACGCCGATGTACATCGGCAGAATGGCGCGGCTGCGCATATTGGCGTACAGGTACGTCCCCTTTAATATGCACAGCTGTGGGTTGCGCTCGCGACCCGGGCGGGTACTCCGTGACAGCGCCCGCGGGACCAGCTGACCCAATCACCGCCGGTGTCCCACGATCGGGTCACAGAGCTGAAGAACGGGGAGATGTCAGTGTAAACAAACCTCTCTCCGTGCTTCCTTGTCAGACTGTCACTGATCATCTGTTCCCTGTCATAGAGAATAGCGATCAGTGACGGCCCAAGCCCAGCCACGCCCCCACACAGTAAGAATCGCTCCCTTGACACTTGACCCCTTCAGGTTAACCCCTTCACTGCCAGTGTCATTTTCACAGTAATCATTTGCACTGATCGCTGTAAAAATGACAATGGTCCTAAAATAGTGTCAAAAGGTGTCTGATGTGTCCGCCATAATGTCTCGGTCACGATAAAAATCGCTGATCGCCGCCATTGCTAATAAAAAAAAATAATAATAATAATAATGCCATAAAACTATCCCGTTTTGTAGACGCTATAACTTTTGCACAAACCAGTCAGACGCTTATTGCGATTTTTTTTTTGATTTTTTTTTTACCAAAAATATGTAGAAGAATACGTATCGGACTAAACTGAGGGGGGAGATCAGTGGCAGTGCTGGGGGGGTAGTTCTGATCAGCCAACTTAGGTGCTCTTGATCAAGGTCATCTGCTAATCTGAGAACTGTAATGGGGGACTTTTGATGGCAACTCTAATCACAGCCAGGTAGTGTTACTCACTGTGTCTCCAGCTATGTGGTGTCTCGCAGCAGTGACACCTATGCCATAATCAGGAGATGGGGTCTCCTCCGGCTCCTCCCCCTTCACATTCCTCATCAGTCAGCAGACTTCTAGTCTCTCCCCCCACCCATGCCGTGAACTGAATGTGCGGCTGCAAAGAGGCAGAGTGGGCAGCTGCGGGCTCCAGTAACAGCCCAGCTGGGAAGCTCCAGGTTCTAGGGACAGCCCAGCTGGGCAGTTGCGGGTTCTAGGGACAGCCCGGCTGGGCAGCTCCGGGTTCTAGGGACAGCGCGGCTGGGCAGCTCCGGGTTCTAGGGACAGCACTGCTGGGTGGCCTTGAAAAGACTCGGCGAGCGGTGTGGGCTTCAGGAACAGCCCAGGATTCGGTGATCCCTGGCAAATTGTAATTTGACCCCCGAGGGGGTCCCCACCCCCAGGTTGAGAACCACTGATCTATACTGATGTGATCCATATGAACTGACAAAGTGGACACACAAATCATTAAAGGGGTTGTAAACCCTCCGTGTTTTTTCACCTTCATACATCCTATGCTTTAAGGTGAAAAAACTTCGACGCGGACCAGCCCCTTGTTTTAATATGTATAAACCATAAGCTACTCCATCTTAAGATATATCCGCCATGTAAAGATAAGGCTATAGGAGAACAGTGGCTGTTGGGGCGAGGTAAGTAAGAATCTATAAAAGGGGAGAGTGAGTTAGGTCAGGGGAAGCGTCCAAAAATGAAAAGTGCAACTTGTTTTAAAGTGCAATTCTCCATTTATGTACAAGCTGAAGCGTAACGCATCTGTATCAGAAAAATAATGAAAATGTCGGTAGCTGCGTTTCTTCCTGCATTATTTGTACGTGCTGGTGATTGGCTGCTCACATTCACAGTGTTGGTCTTGTCACTTCATTTTTCAGGGTCTGCATAGAAGGGCCACGCCTCACCCCAGTGAACTAAAGGTGATGAAGAAGGGGATTGAGGAACGCCGGAATGAGCATTTCACCACCAAGCCAGATACAGCATCCCCCAGCGACGAGGTAACTGAAGGAACATTGGTCTGTATATCTATGTAATATATATCTATGGGGGGGGGGGGGGTCGCAGATGGGCAGAACGCGGCTTTAATCATGAAGGCTCATCTGGGTGTTACCTAGGGCATTCTGCATGCAAATACAGCTGCCTAGGAATGCCCACACCTCCAGTTTGACACCCAACCATCAAGTCAATTTGATATTTGCCAGCCCACTATTTGAATTTTGTGTCACATTGTAATAAATGCAGAGCTCTCCGTTGCATACATTTTTGGAAATTTTCAACCCCAATTCCAAAAAAGATGGGGCGCCGTGTAAACTCTACATAAAAGCAGTATGCAATAATTTGATAAACTGTGAAAATTTACCTTTTTAAAGCGGGGGTTCACCCAAAAAACGAATTTTTAACATTAGATTGAGGCTAATTGTGGGAAGCACAATCGGGTGTTTTTTTTTTTTAAATCAATGCAGTACTTACCGTTTTAGAGAGAGAGATGTTCTCCGCGGCTTCTGGGTATGGACTGCGGGACTGGGCGTTCCTATTTGATTGACAGGCCTCCGGCCGTCGCATACAGCGCGTCGCGAGTTTCCGAAAGTAGCCGAACGTCGATGCGCAGGCGCGGTATAGAGCCGCACCGACGTTCGGCTTCTTTCGGCAACTTGTGACGCGCTGTATGCGACGGTCGGAGGCCTGTCAATCAAATAGGAATGCCCAGTCCCGAAGATCATCCCCGGAAGTGGCGGAGAACATCTATCTCTAAAACGGTAAGTACTGCATTGATTTAAAAAACAAAAACACCCGATTGTGCTTCCCACAATTCGCCTCAATCTTAAAAAAAAAAAATTCAGGTGAACCCCCGCTTTAAGAAGGAAAATCGGACCATTTTGAAATTGATAGCACTTTTAAAATGACAAGGCAAGTGAACACAGTAAGGCCCCTTTCACACTGGAACGGGAGGTGCGGTGGCGGTATATCGCCGCTATTTTTTGCGACGTTGTACCGTCGGAATTGCGGCGGTATTCGGCCACTAGCGGTGCGGTTTTAACCCCCGCTAGGGGCCGAAAAAGGGTTAATACCGCCAGCAATGCGCCACTGCAGAGGCGCATTGCCGGCGGTATAGCTGCAATTTCCCATTGCTTTCAATGGGAAGGAGCGGTAAACGCACGGCTCCAAAGATGCTGCTAGCAGGACTTTTGGAGAGGTCGTGCTAGCGCACCGCTCCAGTGTGAAAGCTCTCTCACACTGGAGAAATAGCAGCCGCTGTTTAGGGTCGGTTTGCAGGCGCTATTTTTTTTTTATCTCCATAGCGCCTGCAAACCGCCCCAGTGTGAAAGAGATCTTAGGCCACATACACACAGTCGGACAAAACCAATGAGAATGGACCAGGGTTCAGTTTCATCGGTCCAAACTGACCGTGTGTATAGCCCATCGGTCTGTTTTTCCTTCGGTCCAAAATGTTAAAACACGCTTCAAAACCGAACCGATGGACCGCTGCCCGATCGATCCAAACCGATGGTTAGTACAGAAAGCATTGGTTCAAAACCCGCGCATGCTCAGAATCAAGTCGACGCATGCTTGGAAGCATTGAACTTCGTTTTATTCAGCACGTCGTGTGTTTGACGTCACCGCGTTCTGACACGATCGTTTTTTGGAACGATGGTGTGTACGCACATCAGACCATCAGGCCACTTCAGCGGTGAACCGATGAAACCGGTCCGTCGGACCATTCTCATCGGTTTGGAACGACCGTGTGTACAAGGCCTTAGTGTGTGGGGATGATTTGATGGAGAAGTGAAATTTCAATCTCATTTAGAAACTTTATTCGTTGGCCGAGTGAAATCCATTCAGCACAGAGGGGGGGTGGCGAGAGGCCTTCCTCTACCGGTTACTTCCTCACCCCCGGTTTACCTAGTCTGTGAATTTCCAATGGGTGTTCGTTTGTTTTCAAAATGTTCTGTGAAGCCCAAAAATTTGAAGTCTTTCAGTCCCAGGCTAAAGTGGTTGTTCAGTGATTTAAAGGGGTTGTAAAGGTTATTTTTTTATTTTCTAAATAGGTTCCTTTTAAGCTAGCGCATTGTTGGTTCACTTACCGTTTCCTTCCATTTCCCTTCTAAATGTTTTTTTTCTTTGTCTGAATTTCTCACTTCCTGTTCCTCCTCAGTAAGCTGTTCTGGCTGACTAACCCCCAACCAGAGGATGGGGGCAAGCTTACTGAGTAGAAACAGGAAGTGAGAAATTCAAAGAAAAAAAAAAAACATTGAGAAGGGAAATCGAAAGAAAAGGTACCATATTTATCGGCGTATATCGCGCACTTTTTTGCCCTGAAAATCAGGGCAAAATCGTGGGTGCGCGATATACGCCGATACCCGCGCCGAATTTTGAATACTGCGCCGACATATACCGAGCTCGGTACGCTCGGGTATAGTCGGCCAGTCTCGGCTTCTTCCGCGGTCACGTCCTGGACGTACAGGACTTGAGCGCGACAGTTGCCGAGCCTGCCCGAGTGTACTGCGCTCGGTATATGCTGGCGTAGTATTCAAAACTCGGCGCGGGAAACGAGCGGGGAGGACGTGAGGACGCCGGACCCGCCGAAGAGGACGCCCGAAGCCGCCGCGCAAGACACCAAAACTGTAAGTACAAAAATAACTTTTTTTCCACAGGATTGGGGGTGCGCCGTATACGCGGGAGCGCGTTATACCGCGATAAATACGGTAAGTGAATCAACAATGCACAAGCTTAAAGGAACCTATTTAGAAAATAAAAAACAAACCTTTGCAACCCCTTTAATTTTTCTGCATGGCTGTCCTGCTTTTAAAACCAGGCTTTGCAATCTCCCACTCGAATCGCAGTATGCTTCTCTTGCACATTGATAAACGCTTTTGTAGACAATGTATCCTGGGTGTTCATGTGTCGTCTGTCCCCTCAGGAGAAGCGTCTCAGTGGTGGCTCTACACAGAGTGCCGAGTCTCAGCGCAGCGGCAGCACCGTGTCCGCCGGATACCACGAGGAACGCCGGAACCTGGTGGAGGTGAAAGTAGATGAGCCAGAAGAGGAGGAAGAGAACCCAGCGGATGACATGGAGGTGGAGTACTTGGAGGTAACCTATTGTGACTTATACTAGTCAAAACGCAGCGCTTGTTGATGTACCTCTGAGTACAGACTCGTTGTAATTAATGGTCTGCATTTTAGAAGAGTAAAAAAAAAAGGCCGTAAAACTGCAAACAGAGGGCCATATTCTCATAGAAGTTACGATGGAGTATCTCAGGATACTCCATCGTATCTCCCTTTTTTGGCCCGTGTATCTATGCGACTGATTCTTGGAATCATTTTTGCATAGATACACTTAAGATCCGCCATCTGTAAGTCACTTACACTGGCGGATCTTAAATGTAATGACGCCGGCCGCCGCTAGATGGCATTTACGTGAAGGACTCATTTGCGTATGCAAATGATCCTTCTACGCCGATTCCCGAACGAGTTCGCGTCGCGTAACCGTCGCTAACGTCGTTTGCGTAAGCGGAAACTTACTCCTGCTATATGAGGAGTAAGTTTCCGCAAGTCCCACGTAGGCCATGTTACGGATGGCGTCGGGTCCGCGTCGTGTTTTTTCGTCGGGTACGTCGTTTCCATAAGTCGTTCTTGAATACGACTTTACGTCAATAACGCACACGTCGGCGTCATTGACGTTTTCCGCCGAGAACTGGAGCATGCGCACTGGGCTTTTTGAAGCCCGGCGCATGCGCAGTTCATTAGAATCGGGGGCGCGCTTAATTTGAATACAAGCCGCCCCCTTGGAGATCCGCCAGGCTACGCCGGGGCATTTACACTCCGCCGTCCCAACTTACGGAGCAAGTGTTTGGGGAATACAACACTTGCTCCTGTAAGTTGGGACAGCGGAGTGTAAGTGCCTTAAGCGCAGCCCGCGGATTTTTAGAGAGAATATGGGCCAGAGTGTTTTTTGTCAGCATTGTGCAAGAGGCCTAGTAATAAATGAGGAAAAATAGCTAGGTCAGGCTTAGAGTTTGGGGGTCAAGATTGGGATCCAAGATCATGGCCAGTATACAGTCAGTCCCAGAGTTGCATGCATTCATGGCCAGTATACAGGCAGTCCCAGAGTTGCATGCATTCATGGCCAGTATACAGGCAGTCCCAGAGAATGCATTAAGTTTAAAAAAAGTTTACCTTTACAACCCCTTTAAGGCTCAGTTCACACTGCCGCGACTTGGGATTTTTATGTGATAGACCAACACAAAGTCGCATGATATGCGAAAATCCCAGGTTAGTCAATGAGAACTGTCTTAATGTACACTAATGAAGTCGCTCCTAATTTAGAAAAGGTTCCTGTACTACTTCAAGGCGACTTCTATCCGACTTGTGCCCGTAGACTCAGCCCCGGAAGGTTTTACACCCTTAATGACCAAATAGTTTTTTTGCGATGGGGCACTGCAAAGTTTTAACTGACATATGCACGATTGTGCGACCCTCTACCCCCAAAAAATTGACGACTTCTTTTTTTTTTTTTTTTTTTTTAAACAAATGGAGCTTTCTTTTGGTGGTATTTTATCACCTTGCGGCTTCACTTCCTGGTTCCTTACTGTGCATGCACGAGTCGCGCTGCACGATCCCACTGGTCCCTGCTGTCTTGTGGGACCTGTGTGTCTCCCAGAAGACAGCGAGGGGGGGAGGAAAGGAGGGGCCAGACATGGCATAGATCACCATGGAGCCTGCGGCGATCTATGCCTGCAAGTGGGAGCAATTGCCTGTATTACAGAGGTATCTGCTCTCCCCTCCCCCCCCCCGAAAGGTGCCAAATGTGACACCGGAGGGGGGTGGGGGGGGATTCCGAAAAGCGGAAGTTCCATTTTTGGGTGGAGCTCCGTTTTTTAAGTCGGATCCTCACCTATATTCATCTGATTTGAATCTGACATTACAGGAAGATTACACAGGCGTTTCTGAAAGTCGCATGAATGTAGGTCGCCTGGCAAAGTCACACTGTAAGTTGTGCGACTTTTAGGTCGCAGTAGTGTGAAGCAAACCCAATAGTCACTAAGCATTAAGCATATTTATTGTGAATTTAAAGTGGAGTTCCACCCATAAATATAACATTACATCAGTAGTTTTAAAAAAATGTCAGTCCTTTAAGAATTTTTTTTTTTTTTTTAGATGCCTTCAAAGTGTTGTTGCTAGGCAGAATAGTTAATCTTCCCTCTTCCTGCACCTAGGTGCTTAAGCTTCCTAACCTACACCGCACAGACTCCTGGGAATGTAGTGGGTGTAACTTTCCAGGAGTCTGTGCACTCCCCAGTCTCGAAGAATCATGTGACTTGGACAGTACAGGTGCTGAAACCTGATCTGAAACCTATTACACTGCTTGTGCAGCACTGAGCATGTGCGAGATCTGCAAGGCTGAAATCCAGGAAGTCATACAGTCTGGCTTCATGATGCCCACACTTAAGATGGCCCCAGTCAATTTCATAAAGTGTCTAAATGCTGTAACAACCTAACAAAACGGACCTTGGTTTACAGACTAACTTTACTAGAATACATTAAGCTTGTGTATTACAGGGGTATTTATATTTAAAAAGTGAAATTGTGGCCGGAACTCCGCTTTAAAAAAAAATCTGCTGAGCCGTCTTGCTTTTTTTTTTTTTTGGCAGCACTCGGTACACTTTGCAGAGGAGACTCTGGTGCACTGCGACGAGGAGGAGGAGGATGAGTATGACGAAGGTAGGGCATCTCCGGAAAAGAAGCGCCTGATCCGTAAAGACACGCCGCACTACAAGAAGCACTCGAAGATCACAAAACTGCCAAACACAGAAGCTGTGGTGGCTTTGCTGCAGGGACAGGCCTCCTGTGAACTGCCGGAGAACGAGGAAGGACATGGTCAGGGATATATCAGGTGCTCACAGGAGGCTGAGGATGAAGATGATGGAGAAGAGGCGGAGGAGGAAGAGGAGGACAAGGACTGGGAACTAGGGACTAGAGATGAGAGGAACAGTGCCCAGCAGAATGTCAAGGTACGAAATGTCTGATTTCTTCACACACTTTATGACCACGTGGATAGAGCGGGTGAGGATCACCACGTTCAAACCTTTTGGTTAATGTAATGGACAAGGGTGATAAGTGCGCCAATCGCAGTGGCTGCAATAATCCTATGCAGCATGTGTCACAAACTCTGTGTTGGGTGTCCTGAATCCCAGGCTCACGTCAGCTGACACGTTTTCCCAGAACCCCCTTCTTCTATGCCTGCCTAGAACCAGAACCACCCCCCCTCTCCCATGTCATGTACCTCCTTTTCACATTTATATCTCAGGAGGCCCTTTTTTTTAATATATAACATTTTGTTCAAATTAAGACTCTTCATGTTGCCTTTATTGTGAATTAATTGTTTAATAAAACTTGATTGTAAAACAATTGGACAGTAATTGCTACACTAAAAATAAAATAAATAAATCTCAATTCACATTGCAGAAGCTAAAGACAGTGGCGTAGCAGTAGAGCTCCCAGTGGTGACAGTTCTATCTGGACCTGCTCACAAATGGGGGGGGGGGGGGGGGGGACCAAATGAACCCCCTGGTATGATGAAGGGACACAGAGAGCTGTTCGGTCACCTGTGGTATCTTCTCCCAACATGCACAACTTTTCATATACAGCGGAAACCTCGGATTACGAGCATAATCCGAACCAGGAGAATGCTCGTAATCCAAAGTACTCGCATATCAAAGCGAGTTTCCCCATTGATGTCAATGGAAATTAAAATAATTTGTTCCGCATTGACTTCAATGGCATGCAATACCGCATGTGGCCAGAGGTGGTGAGGGGGCGCAGGAGAGCCTTGGAAACCCACAGGGCCAGATTCAGATAGGTTACGCGGATTTAAAGATCCGCTGACCTATCGGATTTACGTTACGCCGACGCAAGTTTTTGAGGCAAGTGCTTTATTCAGAAAGAACTTGCCTCAAAAGTTGCGGCGGCGTATCGTAAATCCCCCGGCGGAATTCAAATTCCGTGGCTAGGGGGTGTGTAACATTTAAATCAGGCGCGTCCCCGCGCCGAACAAACTGCGCGAATGTGCTGTCCGCTAAATTTCCCAGCTTGCATTGCTCTAAATGATGTCGCTAGGACGTCATTGGTTTCGACGTGACCGTAAATTACGTCCATCCGTATTCGCGAACGACTTAGGCAAACGACGTAAAAAATTCTAAATTCGACCTGGGAATGACGGCCATACTTAACATAGGATACGCCGCATATAGCAGGGGTAACGATACGCCGGAAAAAGCCGAACGCAAACGACATAAAAAAAATGCGCCGGGCGGGCGTTCATTTCTGAATCGGCTGAAATCCTCATTTGCATATTTGTCGCATAAAAAAAAAAACGAAGAGCCACCTATTGGCCGGCCTGGAATTGCAGCCTAAGATCCGACGGTGTAAGTCACTTACACCTGTCGGATCTTAGGGAGATCTATGCGGAACCTGATTCTATGAATCAGCCGCATAGATCCGACCGACGGAACTCAGAGATACGACGGCGTATCAGGAGATACGCCGTCGTATCTCTATCTGAATCTGCCCCACGGTCTGGGTGGGATGGGGAAGGGAGACCCGTGTAAGATCACCTTACCGATCATCATGCACATCCTCTGTGGGTTTTTTTTTTTCCAGTCCTCCAGGAACAAAGTAACATAGAGTACTTTGTTGCATTTTCATCATTGCTGTTTATGCTAATCTAGCACGGTTGACCTTGCACCTCCCTCTCTTTTCCAGCTGTTCAACCATGTTGCTCAGTAGGTGATAAATACCTAATTAGGGCTTGCTGACAGTGATTGTCTGATAGCGGCCACATACCTGAGATCAGCCCTGTTGCCCCCCCCCCCATCTCCTGTAGGGCAGGAGATGGGGGGGGGGGCACGTTGGTGTGACGGTACTTTGTGACAGCTGTGCTCACAGTAGAGGGGGAGTAGTAGCTCTAGAAAATTAATTACCGCGCTAAGTAAAGCTGCAACTAATAAGTGATATACACACCAAAACAGACAAATAGGAAAAATGTAGTTGCGCTAAATTACTAAATGCACTATAACAGGTGAAAATAATTATATAAAGCAATAACCGCTGTGTAAATCATGTGTTCAGTGAAGTCCAAACATAAAACACAATTGAAATGGCTTTTTCTGAAATTCAAATTGTAGTTCAAAATGTTGAAAGAATCCACCACCAACAGTGAAAACACCACAAGGAATGCAGGCTTACCAGATGGCAAGCAAAAGATGGCTTGCGGCTGTAAACCCCAGCCTGGGCCTTTAACTACTTAACCCCCGGACCATATTGCTGGTCAAAGACCAGAGTACTGTTTGCGATTGGGCACTGCGTCCATTTAACCGACAATTGCGCGGTCGTGCGACGTGGCTCCCAAACAAAATTAGCGCCCTTTTTTCCCCACAAATAGAGCTTTCTTTTGGTGGTATTTGATCACCTCTGCGTTTTTTCGTTTTTGCGCTATAAACAAAAATAGAGCGACAATTTTGAAAAAAAAATATTTTTACTTTTTGCTATAATAAATATCCCCCAAAAATTATATAAAAAAACGTTTTTTTCCCTCCAGGCCGATACGTATTCTTCTACATATTTTTCGTAAAAAAAAATTTCGTAAAAAAAAATCGCAATAAGCGTTTATTGATTGGTTTGCGCAAAAGTTATAGCGTTTACAAAATAGGGGGAAGTTTTATGGCGTTTTTATTAGTATTTTTTTTTTACTAGTAATGGCGGCGATCAGCAATTTTTTTTCGGTACTGCGACATGGCGGACACTTTTGACACATTTTTGGGACCATTGGCATTTTTATAGCGATCAGTGCTATAAAAATGCATTGGATTACTATAAAAATGCCACTGGCAGTGAAGGGGTTAACACTAGAGGTTAAGTATGTCCCTGGGTGTGTTCTAACTGTAGGGGGGGTGGCCTCACTAGGGGAAATCGGTGATCTTCTGTTCATACATTGTATGAACAGAGGATCAGCATTTCCCCCCCTGATAGGACCGGGAGCTGTGTGTTTACACACACAGCTCCTGGTCCCCGCTCTGTAACGAGCGATCGCGTGTGCCCGGCGGCGATCGTGCCCGCCGGGCACGGGAGTCGGGGGCGAGCGCGCCCCTCGTGGCCTGCGAGAGAGCCGACGTAGAGCTACGGGCTCTCGCGTAGGAGAGCCAACCTGCCACCATAGAATGACGGCGGCAGGTCGGCAAGTAGTTAATCATGGACTGCAGCATACACCAGTGGAAATGGATCCTCAAGGCACAGATGTCACCAATTGGATGGGATACCCCCAAAAAAATATAGGACTCACAATAGTGAAGTACCATAGTATAAAGTGTAAAATGTATTAAGATAAAACACTTACAAGAGAAGGATCTCACAGAAGCATAAAAATAAAGCCGGCCTGCTTAAAACGAACGCCCGTCCACTCGGACTGTCACGCAAAACGTCAGCACGTCTCCTCTCCCGACGCGTGTTTCGTCACACAAATGACGTCGTCTGGGGGCACTATTTCAATTGTGTTTTTATGCTTGGACTTCACTGAACACATGATTTACACAGCTTTTTCAATTGACGTAGTAGCTCTGCCTGACCTCCACAAAGGGAACAGCCACAAATTGGGCTTCATACAGGGAAGGAGCTGACAACCATAAAAATAACAATTGCGGTTTCTATATTTTGATATGAATCGGTAGTTGGTTCTGATTTTAAAAAGGGATTCTTTAACTCCATGTAGATACATGCAGTCTCAAAGACCGTGAGATTTCCAGGAAATGCTGGGTCTTGTAGTTCCAGGGCTTGTTGAGATATAGTCTTCCATTATTTCAACAAAAGTACTAAAATATACTGCTGTAAATTAAAGCTGTGTTGCCATCAAAATTTAAAAAAATTAAATTTGATTTCTCCTGTAAGCCCCACATGATATTCTCTAATAATAACACAGGTGAGGGGTGATTGGTGTATCTGGGGGGGGGGGGTGGTTCTGAATTTATATTCAGGGTCTGAGAACTTTGTGCTGCGCCACTGGCTGAAGAATCTGTAATGTAAGTATGGGACACCGTGGCAGAGTAGTACCCCCCCTTTTTTTTTTGGTGTGTAAATTTATCCCCAGCCCCCCTCGCCCCCACTGCTTTGCCATCCTTTTCCCTTAATACACCCAGCTTGCTTTGTGCTGCGCTTTAACTGCTTCAACATTTGAAAGAAATCAACTAAACAGATTGCCTCCATGTTGTCTCCAGCGCTGCCTCGCTTGTCTGCTCTTTCAGGGAAGGAGACGTCCCAGCCGAGTCGTCATATTGTGATTATGTAATGCTTTTGTTACACGTTTTTCATGTCTCGTGGTGCATCTGACCGCAGAAATAATACACAGTTTTGGAATGTGAAAGTCCAAATTAAAGAAGAACTCCAGTCTAGTTTTTTATTTTTATTCCTTTTTTTTTTTTTTTTTTTTTAACGCTGTTTAACAGTAGTTAAATTGTTAATGCAGGCCATGATGCCCTTGCCAACTTTGTGCCCATATCCTCGGCTACTTAAAGTGTATGTGAATTCTAACTACAGGCTTCTCTTTTAGTGTTTAACCACTTCCATATCGGGCCAATTCTGGCACTTCTCTCCTACATGTAAAAATCATATTTATTTTTTTTGCTAGAAAATTACTCAGAACCCCCCAAACAATATACCGTATTTGCTGGCGTATAAGACGACTGGGCATATAAGACGACCCCCTATTTTTCCAGGAAAAATTTTGGTTTTGGTATATACTCGCCGTATAAGACTACCCTTTCCTACTAGTCTGTCTGGAAGCTGAGGGGTAGCCAGAACAACCACTGACAGGAACAACCGCTGACAGAAACAGGCTTTTTTCAAATCTCACTGTGCCATTACATGCCTCACTGTGCCATTACATTCCATTACATGCCTCACTGTGCCATTACATTCCATTACATGCCTCACTGTGCCATTACATTCCATTACATGCCTCACTGTGCCATTACATTCCATTACATGCCTCACTGTGCCATTACATTCCATTACATGCCTCACTGTGCCATTACATTCCATTACATGCCTCACTGTGCCATTACATTACATGCCCCACTGTGCCATTCCATTACATGCCCCACTGTGCCATTCCATTACATGCCCCACTGTGCCATTCCATTACATGCCCCACTGTGCCATTCCATTACATGCCCCACTGTGCCATTCCATTACATGCCCCACTGTGCCATTCCATTACATGCCTCCACTGTGCCATTCCATTACATGCCTCCACTGTGCCATTCCATTACATGCCTCCACTGTGCCATTCCATTACATGCCTCCACTGTGCCATTCCATTACATGCCTCCACTGTGCCATTCCATTACATGCCTCCACTGTGCCATTCCATTACATGCCTCCACTGTGCCATTCCATTACATGCCTCCACTGTGCCATTCCATTACATGCCTCCACTGTGCCATTCCATGCCTCCACTGTGCCATTCCATTCCATGCCTCCACTGTGCCATTCCATTCCATGCCTCCACTGTGCCATTCCATGCCTCCACTGTGCCATTCCATGCCTCCACTGTGCCATTCCATGCCTCCACTGTGCCATTCCATGCCTCCACTGTGCCATTCCATGCCTCCACTGTGCCATTCCATGCCTCCACTGTGCCATTCCATGCCTCCACTGTGCCATTCCATGCCTCCACTGTGCCATTCCATGCCTCCACTGTGCCATTCCATGCCTCCACTGTGCCATTCCATGCCTCTACTGTGCCATTCCATGCCTCTACTGTGCCGGCCAAGATGATCTCCTTACCTTATTTTTTTGCTGCGGACATCCATGTTTGAGGCTGCGGACATCCATGTTTGAGGCTGCGGACATCCATGTTTGAGGCTGCGGACATCCATGTTTGAGGCTGCGGACATCCATGTTTGAGGCTGCGGACATCCATGTTTGAGGCTGCGGACATCCATGTTTGAGGCTGCGGACATCCATGATTCAAAAGCCGCGCCTCCTCCTCAGACTGTCCCGTGATATGCGGAACACTAATTTTCCCAGCGGGGCCTCTGTTCAGTGTTCCGCCTATCACGGACATCCTCTCGTCCAAGGATGAGAACACTGAACAGAGGCCCTGCTGGGAAAATTAGTGTTCCGCCTATCACAGAACAGTCTGTGGAGGCGGCGCAGCTTTTGAATCATGGATGTCCGCAGCCTGAAGCATGGATGTCCGCAGCCTGAAGCATGGATGTCCGCAGCCTGAAGCATGGATGTCCGCAGCCTGAAGCATGGATGTCCGCAGCCTGAAGCATGGATGTCCGCAGCCTGAAGCATGGATGTCCGCAGCCTGAAGCATGGATGTCCGCAGCCTGAAGCATGGATGTCCGCAGCCTGAAGCATGGATGTCCGCAGCCTGAAGCATGGATGTCCGCAGCCTGAAGCATGGATGCCCGCAGCCTGAAGCATGGATGCCCGCAGCCTGACGGAGACAGATCTGGCGTATAAGACGACCCCCGACTTTGGATGCATTTTTTTGCATCCAAAAGGTCGTCTTATACGCCGGCAAATACGGTATATGTTTTTTTTAGCAGACACCATAGGGAATAAAATAAAGGTCATTGCAACATTTTATCTTGCACTGTATTTGCGCAATTATTTTCAAACGCCTTTTTATTAGAAAAATAAAGTTTCATGACTTTACAAATAACAAAACAGCAAAGTTAGCCTAAATTTTTTTGTATAATGTGAAAGATGTTACACCGAGTAAATAGATACCCAACATGTAAATGGAATGGCGCCAAACTTCGGTACTTAAAAATCTCCATAGGCGACGCTTTCAATTTTTTTTTTTTTTTACAGTTTACACGTTTAGAGTTATGCCCCATACACATGGTCGGAATTTCCGACGGAAAAAGTCACATGGGAGCCTTTGGTTGGAAATTTTGACCGTGTGTATGCTCCATCTGTCTTTTTCTGTCGGAAATTCCGACAGCAATAGATTGAGAGCAGGTTCTCCCATTGGAAATTCCGACCGTGTGTGGGGCATTACATAGAAGGTCTAGTGCTAGAATTGTTGCTCGCGCTTTAACGCACGCAGCGATACCTCACATGTGGGGTTTGAACTGTGTTTACATATGTGGGCGGGACTTGTGTGTGTGTGTGTGTGTGTGTGTGTGTGTTCGCTTCTGAAAGTGAGCTACTGAGCTATTTTTTATATTACTTTTTTTTTTTAACACTTTCTCATTTGATTTTTTTTTTTTATCCCTCTTATTCCCTATTAGGCCCCTTTCACACATGTGGAACGTATGTCTTCTTTTTCATCCATCAATTTCCGGATGAAAAAGGGACATATATTGATCCCTATGAGATTGCGGGTGTCAGCGGACGAACATCCGCTGACACCCGATCTCCTCCGATTCTGCAGACAGAGGAAAACCCTATTTTCTTTTTCCGTCATCGGATCGGGTGAACGTGGACAGACGGTCCGTGTTAATCCGATCCCCCCCATAGGGACGGCCCTGTCATCCGCCAGCTCTGAGCAAGCGGTGGTTCACGTGGTGGATCCTCACGGATCCGCCCCGTGTAAAAAGGGCCTTTTACAAGGAATGTAAACATCTCATTGTAATAGGGTTTTCCTCTGTCTGCAGAATCGGAGGATTGCAGACCCGGATGAGATCGGGTGTCAGCGGATGTTCATTCGCTGACAGCCGCAATCTCATAGGGATCAATATATGTCCCTTTTTCATCCGTAAATTGATGGATAAAAAAGCGGACATAGGTTCCACTGCTCTAGGAGTTGGTGACAAGGTAGTCCTAGACCAGTGATGGCGAACCTTGGCACCCCAGATGTTTTGGAACTACATTTCCCATGATGCAACTCAGCCCCTCCCACCCCCTCCTCAGCCCCTCCCGCCTCAGCCCCTCCCGCCACTCTGCCTCAGCCCCTCGCGCCACTCTGCCTCAGCCCCTCGCGCCACTCTGCCTCAGCCCCTCGCGCCACTCTGCCTCAGCCCCTCGCGCCACTCTGCCTCAGCCCCTCGCGCCACTCTGCCTCAGCCCCTCGCGCCACTCTGCCTCAGCCCCTCGCGCCACTCTGCGCCTCAGCCCCTCGCGCCACTCTGCGCCTCAGCCCCTCGCGCCGCCCCCGCCTCAGCCCCTCGCGCCGCCCCCGCCGCAGCCCCTCGCGCCGCCCCCGTCACAGCCCCCTTTTTTTTTTCCTACAATCCTGAACTTTGTCTCTTTTAGTCATTCATAAATGAGTGCACAATTCTTATTTTAAAAGTGTTTAGATAATTGCCAGTGGTGATTGGTTCTCACTAAGATGATATTAATTTGGCCAGAGATAAAAACCGGATAGCGTGGACACATTACGTGGCCCTCGTACATATTCAGGGCTTCTTGGAGTTCTTCTTTAAGCCAAACTTCCAGTCTAAACAGTAACTGTGCAGGAATGATGATGTCTAATATGTTGCCACAGAGGAGACGCAACAAAGGTGGGTCATTGGTGTTGGGTGTTTTTTTGTTAATTTTTGCTCCACTAATACGCATGCCTGTCTCTCTTTCTTTCTTCTCTTTCTCTTCATCTTTCTCTGCCGGATTCCCTTCCTAACAGGGTGTGTCGTTTGATCAAGTGAATAATCTTCTGATTGAGCCTGCAAGGATAGAGGAGGAAGAGGTGTGTACCGCAGCTTGGCGCTCTCTGTTCCTCCCTCTGCCTCCGCCTTCCCTTCATCCTTACCTGAAATCACTCAGCCAATCAAGCGCACTCCTCACCCCGCAGCTCCACGATTCCCCCCCGGTGATGGTTGTATCTCATGTCTGTCCTTTTTTTGCTCTCACGCTGGATTGTAGATTCTAGAAAATTCCGAATTCGCCTTCTGAGATGACACAAAAAGATTTTAGATCAAGTGTTTTTTGGGGGGTTTGTTCACACTTGTGAGGAGGGTTTCGGTTTTCTGCATTTGGAGGTCACACAGAAAGCGGTTGTTTCCTATGGGCCCTTTTATCACTTCAACAAAGCTATACAAAAAGATGGCAACAACTCCAATCTATAACTAGATTTTGCAGTAACAAAGAAAAGGCGCTGCTTGCCAACCCAGTAGGTACTGTGGCCTCAGCCAGTGCCACTCAAGTCATGCGACCCCTGACATGTTTCGTCCCACTGTGACCAACCCCATGACCAACATGTCAGGGGAGCGTGGCTGAAGTGACACTGACTGAGGTCACATTCATTTACATACTAATGCTTTCTCTTTGATAATGCTCTTACTCCTCTGAATGGTGCACTGACGCCAGCTCCTGCAGCCAGCGGGGAGGTCTCGGTGTCTCTGCGGGGAGGTCTCGGTGTCTCTGCGGGGAGGTCTCGGTGTCTCTGCGGGGAGGTCTCGGTGTCTCTGCGGGGAGGTCTCGGTGTCTCTGCGGGGAGGTCTCGGTGTCTCTGCGGGGAGGTCTCGGTGTCTCTGCGGGGAGGTCTCGGTGTCTCTGCGGGGAGGTCTCGGTGTCTCTGCTTGGAGCGGCACTGCAAGTTTTATGTAACCTTTACACATCAGAATCGGACGAAAAATTTCCCATTACACTTACCAGCTAGCCTGTGAAATGTAACCACTTAAGGACCGCCTCCTGCAGATATACGTCGGCAGAATGGCACGGCTGGGCACAAGCACGTACCTGTGCATAGTGCATCGAAGCTTCGTGACCGCGGACCCGGTCGCCGCTGGAGTCCCGCGATCGGTCCCCGGAGCTGAAGAACGGGGAGAGCCGTGTGTAAACACAGCTTCCCCGTTCTTCACTGTGGCGCTGTCATCGATCGTGTGTTCCCTGATATAGGGAAGCACGATCAATGATGTCACACGTCCAGCCCCGCCCCCCTACAGTTGGAAAACCCAGATGAGGTCACACTTAACCCCTTCAGCGCCCCCTAGTGGTTTACTCCCAAACTGCAACTGTCATTTTCACAGTAAACAATGCATTTTTAATGCATTTTTTTGCTGTGAAAATAAGAATGGTCCCAAAAATGGGTCAAAATTCTCCGATGTGTCCGCCATAATGTCGCAGTCACGAAAAAAATCGCTCATCGCCACCATTAGTAGTAAAAAAAAATTATTAATAAAAATGCAATAAAACTATCTCCTATTTTGTAAACACTATAAATTTTGCGCAAACCAATCGATAAACGCTTATTGCGATTTTTTTTTTTTTAACAAAAATAGGTAGAAGAATACGTATCGGCCTAAACTGAGAAAAAATCGTTTTTTAATATATTTTTGGGGGATGTTTCTTACAGCAAAAAATATTCATTTTTTTTTTTTAATTGTTGCTTTATTTTTGTTTATAGCGCAAAAACTAAAAAACGCAGAGGTGATCAAATACTACCAAAATAAAGCTCTATTTGTGGGGAAAAAAGGACGCCAATTTTGTTTGGCAGCCACGTCGCACGACCGCGCAATTGTCAGTTAAAGCGACGCAGTGCCGAATCGCAAAAAGTGCTCTGGTCTTCGACCAGCAATATGGTCCGGCGGTTAAGTGGTTAAAGGTGCAGGGACACATTGGGCACCCAGCAAGAGCACAATAGTGGCCCTACGCCAAATCCATCGAACAAGCTGTACAAAAAGATCGCAAGCACCCCAATCTATAACCAGCCTTTGCAGTGAGGCGCACATGGATGGCAACTAAAACTTCTGTTTTTAATGTGAATTGTTAGACAGGGTCTTTTTTTTTTTGCAGGCTAGCTGGTAAGTGTGCTGGGAACTTTTAGTCTCTTGAACGCAGCCTTCCATGGAGCTGTGTTGAAATCTCAACATGTCAGTGGATTTTCTGTTCTGCACTTTGTTTCTATGCAAACTGTGACATTTCAATAAGGTAAAACAATAAAACAAACTGCACTATGCACATTACTAGCATAAGAAATGCAAAGCGTCACCAGCCGGAACGGATATTTCCTGCATCGTTTTACAATGCAGGAAATGTAATCAAGCTGTTCTTGAGGTTTTCTATGACAAAGTTAGGACTCGTTCACAGTAGCGGTGTTAAAATAGTGTTTGATCTGCACTTTTACTGCGCCGCCTTGCAAGCTCCCTACAATCACATGCAATGCACAAGGTTGTGGCATGCTAGTGCTGAGTTTGAGGGGATAAAAAGTATGACGTTACAAAAAAAAAATTATACTCCCCCTAGGTGGATGCAGTGCTGATCCGATGTTGCATCTGTCCCCCAACATCTCTAGTGAGAACTGAGCGATCAAACACCGCTGATTGCTCAGTTTTTTACCTCTACTCTGAGCAGAGAGCTGTAACGGTCAGTCAGCGACTCTCTTCTCTCCCCTCCAGTGCTCACTAAAGCACTGGGGATGGGAGGCTTGCTCAGGCTCTTGGCAAATCTTTCCCCAGCCTGGACTGGCTCTGTGACGTCAGCGGGCTTCATCACGCTTTTAACTGAAAATGGATCACAGGAGTGCAGAATGAACTGCACTCCTGTGATCTATAGGAGAAGTACAGCCAGAAAAACTTTGACTACTCATTTAAAGCAGGCGGTGAGGAGGCAATACAGCAAAGTGGTGTCGGTGGGGGGGAATAGTGCCCCGTTGTTGTCGGTGGGGAATAGTGCCCCGTTGTTGTCGGTGGGGGGGAATAGTGCCCCGTTGTTGTTAGTGGGAGGGGAATAGTGCCCCGTTGTCAGTGTGAGGAATAGCGCCGCCTTTGTTGGTGTCGGCGGGAGGGATAGCGCCGCCGTTGTTGGTGTCGGCGGGAGGGATAGCGCCCCGTTGTTGTCAGTGTGAGGAATAGCGCCCCGTTGTTGGTGTCGGCGGGAGGGATAGCGCCCCGTTGTTGGTGTCGGCGGGAGGGATAGCGCCCCGTTGTTGGTGTCGGCGGGAGGGATAGCGCCCCGTTGTTGGTGTCGGCGGGAGGGATAGCGCCCCGTTGTTGGTGTCGGCGGGAGGGATAGCGTCCCGTTGTTGGTGTCGGCGGGAGGGATAGCGCCCCGTTGTTGGTGTCGGCGGGAGGGATAGCGCCCCGTTGTTGGTGTCGGCGGGAGGGATAGCGCCCCGTTGTTGGTGTCGGCGGGAGGGATAGCGCCCCGTTGTTGGTGTCGGCGGGAGGGATAGCGCCCCGTTGGTGTCGGCGGGAGGGATAGCGCCCCGTTGTTGGTGTCGGCGGGAGGGATAGCGCCCCGTTGTTGGTGTCGGCGGGAGG
Source organism: Rana temporaria (assembly GCF_905171775.1). Lineage (NCBI taxonomy): Eukaryota > Metazoa > Chordata > Amphibia > Anura > Ranidae > Rana > Rana temporaria. The sequence continues at coordinate 412,590,842 of NC_053493.1, read as the reverse complement.
GATAGCGCCCCGTTGTTGGTGTCTGCGGGAGGGATAGCGCCCCGTTGTTGGTGTAGGCGGGAGGGATAGCGCCCCGTTGTTGGTGTCGGCGGGAGGGATAGCGCCCCGTTGTTGGTGTCTGCGGGAGGGATAGCGCCCCGTTGTTGGTGTCTGCGGGAGGGATAGCGCCCCGTTGTTGGTGTCTGCGGGAGGGATAGCGCCCCGTTGTTGGTGTCGGCGGGAGGGATATCGCCCCGTTGTTGGTGTCGGCGGGAGGGATATCGCCCTGTTGTTGGTGTCGGCGGGAGGGATATCGCCCCGTTGTTGGTGTCGGCGGGAGGGATAGCGCCCCGTTGTTGGTGTCTGCGGGAGGGATAGCGCCCCGTTGTTGGTGTCGGCGGGAGGGATAGCGCCCCGTTGTTGGTGTCGGCGGGAGGGATAGCGCCCCGTTGTTGGTGTCGGCGGGAGGGATAGCGCCCCGTTGTCGGTGTCGGCGGGAGGGATAGCGCCCCGTTGTTGGTGTCGGCGGGAGGGATAGCGCCCCGTTGTTGGTGTCGGCGGGAGGGATCGCGCCATGTTGTTGGTGTCGGCGGGAGGAATAGCGCCCCGTTGGTTCACGTTGAACGCAGCTTTGAAATCATGCGACTTCATCTGGAATCGCACGATTTCAAAGCCGCATTTCAATGCCAATTTGGGGTCCGATTTGAAAAACATACATTCGGCTTCATGCGCAGATGTCTATTAAACTTGCATCCAAAATCGGCAAAAGTTAGTGCAGGAACTACTTTTGCAAATCGGTGCAGCGCTGCAAAGTCGGCGTCGCACTGATTTGGAGCGTTGCCATTGTCGGCGATAAGCTGCGAACTTGTCATGCAGTTTGACCTGTCAAATCGCTTCAATGTGAACAAGAGCAATGTAAAAATGTAAACACAAACCTCCCGTTACCCTTCACAATTATATCGCGGCATTGTTGTTTTTCTGGGAAAGAAATTCATGTTCTTCATGTGGAGTGGGATGGGGGGGGAAATAGGCAGATTTCTGTAGTCCAGCAGGTAAAAAAGAAAAGAAATAGGAGCTCAGGAACCCTCGAGCTATTCTATTGCTTGTGGTGGTGTTTAGACGAGGGATCTGAATTCCGGCCCGGCTGCTTCTCCATGCCAAAGAATTTCTATAGTTCATAAATAAATAAGTCGCCACACCAAGAATAACTCATCCAAATATAAATTTATTCCAATGTAATATCAGCCAATGCGTTCTGAGAATCTGATATTACTTCATCTTCATCAGAGCGATTAGGATGCAACAAAAGAATATAAAGTGGAACCTCGTCTTACGAGTATAATCCGTTCCAGGAGAATGATTGTAATCCAAAGCACTTGCATATCAAAGCGAGTTTCCCCATAGAAGTCAATGGAAACGAAGATCATTCGTTCCGCATTGACTTCTATGGCATGCAATACCGCATGTGGCCAGGGGTGGGGGGGCGCCGGCGAGGCTAGGAAATACTCAGACAGCTCGGCTGATCTCGGAAAGGTTCGGGAACTGAGTATTTCCGAACTGTTCCGAGTGTCACCGCACCTCTGGCCAAATGCACACCCCATTAGCTTGAATTCTACTCGTTTTGCCAGACAACACTCACAAACCGAGTCAGAATTCAAAGAGAAAAAAAAAAGTTGCTAGTTATTCAAAATGCTCGTAAAGTATTAATTTTTTTTATGAATTACCAAATAGAATATGTAAATCTAATATCTAAATCTGTAAAATCTAAATCAGATCTATAAATAAATGGACCTGAATAAAGAAATATAAAAAAAAACTCATATTCTAGTAGATCGGGGGGAAAAAATAAATCATTCAGAGGTTGTACCTTTAAAAAAAAAAAACAGGTAGAAAAAAAAAAAAACTAAGGACTTTAGTCACTTAACCCCCGGACCATATTGCTGGTCGAAGACCTGAGCACTTTTTGCGATTCGGCACTGCGTCGCTTTCACTGACAATTGCGCGGTCGTGCGACGTGGCTCCCAAACAAAATTGGTGTCCTTTTTTCCCCACAAATAGAGCTTTCTTTTGGTGGTATTTGATCACCTCTGCGGTTTAGTTTTTGCGCTATAAACAAAAATAGTAAATTTTTTTTTTTTTTAAATATATATAATTTTTCCTTTTTGCTATAATAAATATCCCCCAAAAATATATAAAAGTTTAGGCCGATACGTATTCTTCTACATATTTGTCGTAAAAAAAAATCGCAATAGGCGTTTATTGATTGGTTTGCGCAAAAGAGTTTACAAAATAGGGGGTATTTTTATTAATATATATTTTTTTTTTTACTAGTAATGGCGGCGATCAGCGTTTTTTTTTTTTTTTTCCGGTACTGCGACATTATGGCGGACACTTCGGACACTTTTGACAATTTTTTTGTGACCATTGGCATTTTTATAGCGATCAATGCTATAAAAATGCATTGGATTACTATAAAAAAAAGGGCACTGGCAGTGAAGGGGTTAACACTAGGGGACGGGGAAGGGGTTAAGTATGTTCCCTGGGTGTGTTCTAACTGTAGGGGGGGTGGCCTCACTAGGGGAAATGACCGATCTTCTGTTCATACATTGTATGAACAGAAGATCAGCATTTCTCTCCTGACAGGACCGGGAGCTGTGGTTCTCGCTCTGTAACTAGCGACCGCGTGTGCCCGCCGGGCACGCGCACAGGAGTCGGGGACGTGCCTCTAGTGGCCTGTGCGAGAGACGACGTATAGCTACGGCTTTCGTGCAGGGGAGCCGACTTTCCGCCGTAACATTATGGCGGCTGGTCGGCAAGTAGTTAGATATGTATCCATTGGGAATCTAAATTATGCATAAAAAAAAAAAAAAAAAATTCTATTCTGCCTAGCGACCGTGTGCTATAAGCCAGCCATCTTCAATGACGGTTATTTCTGATTTTTTTTTTTTTTAAGGAATTCCTTGATGATCTATGGCTGATTTGACCCCCTATATCAGTGATGGTGAACCTTGGCACCCCAGATGTTTTGGAACTACATTTCCCATGATGCTCCACTACACTGCAGAGTGCCTGAGCATCATGGGAAATGTAGTTCCAAAACATCTGGGGTGCCAGGGTTCGCCATCACTGCCCCTATATGATGGTGCTTGCTTCCAGGGCCAACATCGCTTGGCAGGATCAGCAGAATGACACCGGTGATATTTTTAGCGGGTTTAAAAGTGTGGCATTTTATTGGCCGCTGTAAAGGGGGGGTGGGTATTCTTCACACTCGCCACCAATGTAAGCTGCATTTTTCCCTCTGACCCATTATGAATTGGTTTCAGGAGGGGTTCCTCAAGACCTGATAATTTTAAGGGTTCCTCTGGGGTAAAATTAAAGCAGTTGCATGCGCCCCCCCCCCCCCCCAAAAAAAAATATTAAGCTAGTATGCGCCGCATAAATACTTGTCTAAAGAACTAAGCTTCAACGGGGCCGCCCAGTCAACGCTGAGGGAGCCGACATGTGCCCTCAGCGGTTCTTCCGGGTTTGTGGCTCCGGCGATGTGAGTGGCCGCGATTGTCACTTTTCCGAATGCGCGGAAGCCCTCCTTCGCTGCACATGCGCTGCTGAGATCGGCAGCTGCATGCAAAGTAAAAATCTAAAGGTTTAGGAGATATTAACCACTTCCTATCCGGCCATCGACAATTGATGGCCACAACGTGGCTCTACAATGCCGGGAGGCCGTCAATATACGGCCTCTGGCCTCCCGCCGCTGGGGGGGCGCGCATGCCACGTCACTCAGGTGCCGATGCGCGTGCCTGGTGGCTGCGATGTCCGCCAGGCTCCCGCGATAGGCAGTCACAGAGCCAGGGATGTGGATCTGTGTGTGTGTAAACACAGAGATCAACATCCTGTCAGGGAGAGGAGACCGATGGTGTGTCCCTTGTACATAGGGACACTGATCGGTCACCTCCCCCAGTCAGTCCCCTCCCCCCACAGTAAGAATCACCTAGCAGGGAACATATTTAACCCCTTCCTCGCCCCCTAGTGTTAACCCCTTCCCTGACAGTCTCATTTATACAGTAATCCGTGTATTTATAGCTCTGATCGCTGTATTAATGTGAATGGTCCCAAAAACGTGTCCGATGTGTCCGCCGTAATGTCGAAGTCCTGACAAAAATCGCAGATCGCCGTCATTACTACTAAAAAAAAAAAAAAAAACAATAAAAAAAGTCATAATTTTATCCCCTATTTTGTAGGTGCTATAACGTTTGCGATTACCACCAAAAGAAAGCTCTATTTGTGGGGGAAAAAGGACATCAATTTTGTTTGGGAGCCACGTCGCACGACCGCGCAATTGTCGGTTAAAGCGCGACAGTGCTGAAAGCTGAAATTTCGCCTGGACAGGAAAGGGATACATGTGCCCAGTAAGCAAGTGGTTAAAGCAGAGTTCCGCCTTTCTTTTTTTTTTTTTTTTAACCACTTAAGACCCGGACCTTTAGGCAGGTAAAGGACCCGGCCAGTTTTTGCGATTCGGCACTGCGTTGCTTTAACTGACAATTGCGCGGTCGTGCGACGTGGCTCCCAAACAAAATTGGCGTCCTTTTTTCCCCCACAAATAGAGCTTTCTTTTGGTGGTATTTGATCACCTCTGCGGTTTTTATTTTTTGCGCTTTAAACAAAAAAAGAGCGACAATTTTGAAAAAAATGCAATATTTCTTACTTTTTGCTATAATAAATATCCCCCAAAAATATATAAAAAAAAAACATTTTTTTTCCTCAGTTTAGGCCGATACGTATTCTTCTATATATTTTTAAAAGGGATGCCAGGGCTGGGCAGAAGTGGGATCCCGAGGGGTCCAGCCAGGGTCTTGGAAAGCGTGTGGCTGGTAAGGGAACCCAGTTGGCCCCTGATGAGTGCTGAGAGTTCCCATAGAAATCTTGTTCAGGTTTATTTATATGGTTTCTGTAATGTCTGCAGTGACCCAATTTTCAGTATGTGTGGCGTTCTCCGGCTGTGCCGCCCCGGTGTTCTGACACTATAGGCCAGTGATGGCGAACCTTGGCACTCCAGATGTTTTGGAACTACATTTCCCATGATGCTACACTACACTGCAGAGTACAGGAGCATCATGGGAAATGTAGTTCCAAAACATCTGGAGTGCCCAGGTTCTCCATCACTGCTATAGATACAAGTCGGTGAAAATCCCTACAATATGCATGTTCTGTTCCTGTTCTGTGGAGGGTTTGGGGGGTATAATTCTGGCTGTGATTGGTTCATCATCATCATCATATTCCATGGCCTTGCCTGTGATTGAATTTCATTTCACCCCCCTACCCCTCCCCCACCCAACCCAACCCAACCCTCTACATATTCCCATCATCCTAATATGCCGTGTGCTCTTCTTCCAGCTTACCCTCACCATTCTGCGACAGACTGGGGGTCTGGGCATCAGCATAGCTGGGGGCAAAGGCTCCACCCCCTACAAGGGAGATGATGAGGTGAGCAAACCAGCGGGTGAGTGGGGGGAGGGGGGGCACTTAAAGCTGAACTCCAGGTGCAAATACTTTTCTCAATAGCAAAAAAAAAGCATTTAAATCCAGTCTGCGTATATTGGTGGTTGTAGACCCAGACATATACCTAGCGAAGGGTCTGGCGTCAGGTGATACACAGGGAATGAAACAAATCCTTCTACATGAGGAGGTGTACCTGTTTATTTGCAGTCTTCCCTACATCCATTCAAAGTGCTGAATTTACAGCTTGTCTGAGAGAGCTAGTTCACACCACGTGTAGTCCAGTGCGTTTTTTTTTCTCTGCATCAAAAACGCATAGGATGTAGGTTATATGGCTTCCAATGGCGTAGTTCAAGCGGAGTTCTGCCAAAACAAATAAAAAAATAATTAAGTCAGCAGCTACTAAAAAAAGTGTACCTGCTGACTTTTAATAATCAGACACTCGCCTGTCCCAGGGTCCAGCGATACGGGCGTACGAAGCCTCTCTCCACGGCGCCGGTGACTTGTCCTTAAGGTTCCCCTAGCGAGAAAGTTCCTTCAAGGACTGCGCAGGCGCAAACTTGCCGACGGAAATCTCCGAACCTCGCCTGGCATCCAGGCTCATTCTTTAACATCCCCGTGGATTGGAGTATGTTAAAAAAAGAGCCAGGAGGCCGAGCGAGCGGAGCGAGGACGTGAGGCCGACTGCGCAGTCCTTAAAGGAACTTTCACATTAGCCGGAACCATATCGGCAGATCACCGAAATTCTTAACCACTTAAGGACCGCCTCCTGCACATATACGTCGGCAGAATGGCACGGCTGGGCACAAGCACGTACCTGTATGTCCTATTTAAGTGCCCAGCCGTGGGATCTGCGGACTCTATCGCCGCTGGAGTCCCGCGATCGGTCCCCGTAGCTGAGGAACGGGGAGAGCTGTATGTAAACACACCTTCCCCGTTCTTCACTGTGGCGCCGTCATTGATCGTCTGTTCCCTGATATAGGGAAAGACTGTCAATGATGTCACACGTACAGCCCCACCCCCCTACAGTTAGAAACACATATGAGGTCACACTTAACCCCTTCAGCGCCCCCTAGTGGTTAACTCCCAAACTGCAACTGTCATTTTCACAGTAAACCATGCATTTTTATAGCATTTTTTGCTGTGAAAATGACAATGGTCCCAAAAATGTGTCAAAATTGTCCGAAAGTGTCCGCCATAATGTCGCAGTCATGAAAAAAATCGCTGATCGCCGCCATTAGTAGTAAAAAAAATGTTTTTTTATAAAAATGCAATAAAACTTTCCCCTATTTTGTAAACACTATACATTTTGCGCAAACCAACCGATAAACGCTTATTGGGATTTTTTTTTTTTTACCAAAAATATGTAGAAGAATACGTATCGGCCTAAACTGAGGAAAAATATATTTTTTTAGATATTTTTGGGGGTTATTTATTATAGCAACAAGGAAAAAATATTGCATTTTTTTCAAAATTGTCGCTCTATTTTTGTTTATAGCGCAAAAAATAAAAACCGCAGAGGTGATCAAATACCACCAAAAGAAAGCTCTATTTGTGGGAAAAAAAGGACGCCAATTTTGTTTGGGAGCCACGTCGCACGACCGTGCAATTGTCAGTTAAAGCAACGCAGTGCCGAATCGCAAAAACTATCTAGGTCCTTTAGCTGCATTTTGGTCCGGGCCCCCACCTCTGGCCGCATGCGGTATTGCATGCCATAGAAGTCAATGTGGAACAAATTATCTTTGTTTCCATTGATGTCTATGTGGAAACTCGCTTTGATATGCAAGTGCTTTGGATTACAAGCATTCTCCTGGAACTGATTATGCTCATAATCCAAGGTGCCACTGTACACACTATAGAGCAATATGCAATTAGTGGACCTCCAGCTGTTGCAAAACTACAAGTCCCATCACGCCTCTGCCTCTGGGTGTCATGCTTGGGGCTGTCAGAGTCTTGCTATGCCTCATGGGACTTGTAGTTCTGCAACAGCTGGAGGTTTGCTAATTTACATATCCCTGCTATAGAGCAATAGGCTTTATTCATATTTCAAGTCTGAGGTTTACAACCACTTTAATGCCAAAGTTCAGTTTTCCTGTCATTTGATTGGTTAGGCCCAAGCAAACTATTTTGCATATCAAAGTGATTCGGCAAAGTTGTAGGAGAGACCCAGCAGGCCCCGCCCTCTACAGGCTGGCTGCAGAAAACTACAGGAGGGGGCGGAGGCAAAGACCAGTCCCCCTGCACAAGGAGAGACCGTGCAGGGCTGTGGGAGGTGCCTACCAGGCCCCTCCCATTACAGGCTGCCTGCAGAGAACTACAAGAGGGGGCTGGGCCAAGACCAGTCCCCTGCACATAGAGAGAGCAGCAGTGAAGTGGTCTTTATTACAGGAAGTCCCACACTGAATAACTGCACAGAAATACACAAAGCACACCGAGATTCAAGAATAATAATCAATGGATTTAGATGATTATTTGCTTGTTCTGGAGTTCAGCTTTAGTTTACAGACTGTTCATGCTTGGGAAACCATAACACATGCTGGTCAGTATACTGCCGATACACCCGAACGGCAGCGGAAGGTAGGGACTAATCCTGTTATGTAGTGTTTCATGCTATAAGTGGACAGAGAAATGTACAGTGCACAGCTATGTCCATATACATTCAGTACTGGGTGAACATTTCCAAAATTGGCTGACAGTGTATGCCAGCAATTGAACAACCACACACATTGCAATCTGATTGTACAGCTTTTGTTATTTTTTTAAGATTGGGGGCCAGATTCTCGTCGATCGGCGTATCTTTGTTCCGGCGTAGCGTATCGTGTTTACATTACGCCTCCGCAACTTAGACGGGCAAGTGCTGTATTCTCAAAGCACTTGCTCCGTAAGTTGCGGCGGCGTAACGTAAATAGGCCGGCGTAAGCCCGCCTAATTCAAATTTGGAACAGGGGGGCGTGTTTTATGTAAATGTTCTGTGACCTGTCGTAATTGACGTTTTTCACGAACGGCGCATGCGCCGTCCGTGCAATATCCCAGTGTGCATTGCTCCAAAGTACGCCGCAAGGACATATTGGTTTCGACGTGAACGTAAATTATGTCCAGCCCCATTCACGGACGACTTACGCAAACGACGTAAAATGTTCAAAATTCGACGCGGGAACGACGTCCATACTTAACATTGGTACGCCGCATGTACGCCTCATATAGCAGGGGTAACTTAACGCCAGGAAAAGCCTAACGTAAACGGCGTATCTGTACTGCGTGGGCCGGGCGTACGTTCGTGAATTCACTTAGCTAGCTGATTTACATATTTTGGCGCATAAATTAGCGTACACGCCCCTAGCAGCCAGCGTAAATATGCAGTTAAGATCCGACGGCGTACACCGCTTCGCCACCGCTCTTGCCCATTGAAGTGAATGGGCACCGCAGCCAAAGCACCAGAAAATGCGCCGCTTTGCGTGTGGTTTTAACCTTTTTTTCGACCACTAGCAGTGGTTAAAAGCACCCCGGTAGCGGCCGAATACCTTCACAAAAATGGCGGTAAATCGCTGCTTTTTGGTGCCGTCGCCCCCAGTGTGAAAGCGGTCTGATTCAGGGCAGAAGAGGCTGCCTATGAGGTCTTCTCACCTTCAACCCCCCCCCCCCCCTCCACCCACCCACCCACCTGGCAGAATGTCTCTATTGTACGTTGAGGGACACAGCTTCACTATATCATGGATGCATTTGAGGCCGCCACCTTCAGGAGGCAGACGCTAGGTGCAACCTAATACTTAAGCACGCCTTAGGACCCCTTTCACACTGAAGGCATTTTTCAGGCATTTTAGCGCTAGAAATAGCGACTGTAAAGCGCCCCTCGAGCATTGCTTTCACACTGGGGTGGTGCACTTGCAGGACTGGAAAAAAAAAAGTCCTGCAAGCAGTGTCTTTGGGGCGGTGCGGGAGCGGTGTATACACCGCCCCTGTCATTGAAATCAATGGGCAGAGCTGCCAGAGCGCCGCTTTTGCGGGTGCTTCTAACCCCTTCTTTGGGGTTAAAAGCACCCCGCTCCCAACCCCACAGCGCCTGTAAAGTACTGCTAAAACTTGAAAGGGCTCTAAGGGATGGCTCGCAAAATTTTCCTTTACTCCGCTGTCATTGTCCCCATTGTTGGTTTCTTGGGACCATCGGCTTCTTGGGAACCAAAAATGTGCTTGCCCCAGCACTCTCAGAAGGACGAGACTTTCTCCGTCCAGAACTACTCCACCACTCGGTTCCCGCCCTGCTCCTACAGCCACACCACAAGCCTTGTAGTGGTAAGAGGGGGACCCTGATGTAATAGAGGCCTCTGATGGGGACTCTATTGTAACGTGGTCTCTAATGGGATCACTGGTGTAAGAGGGGGACCCTGCTGTAATAGGGGCCTCTGATGGGGACTCTATTGTAACGGGGACTCTAATGGGATCACTGGTGTTAGAGGGGACCCTGATGTAATGGGGGCCTCTGATGGGGACTCTATTGTAACGGGGGCTCTAATAGGATCACTGGTGTAAGAGGGGGACCCTGATGTAATAGGGGCCTCTGAAGGGGACTCTATTGTAACAGGGGCTGGGATAACTGGTGTAAGAGGGGGACCCTGATGTAATAGGGGCCTCTGATGGGGACTCTATTGTAACGGGGGCTCTAATGGGATCACTGGTGTAAGAGGGGGACCCTGATGTAATAGGGGCCTCTGAAGGGGACTCTATTGTAACAGGGGGCTCTAATGGGATCACTGGTGTAAGAGGGGACCCTGATGTAATAGGGGCCTCTGATGGGGACTCTATTGTAACGGGGGCTCTAATGGGATCACTGATGTAATAGGGGCCTCTGATGGGGACTCTATTGTAACGGGGGCTCTAATGGGATCACTGGTGTAAGAGGGGGACCCTGATGTAATAGGGGCCTCTGATGGGGACTCCAGTGTAACATGGTCTCTAATGGGATCACTGGTGTTAGAGGTGGACCCTGATGTAACGGGGGCTCTAATGGGATCACTGGTGTAAGAGGGGGACCCTGATGTAATAGGGGACTCTGACGAGGACTCTAATGGGATCACTGGTGTAAGAGGGGACCCTGATGTAATAGGGGCCTCTGATGGGGACTCTATTGTAACAGGGGCTCTAATGGGATCACTGGTGTAAGAGGGGACCCTGATGTAATGGGGGCCTCTGATGGGGACTCTATTGTAATGGGGGCTCTAATGGGATCACTGGTGTAAGAGGGGACCCTGATGTAATAGGGGCCTCTGATGGGGACTCTATTGTAATGGGGGCTCTAATGGGATCACTGGTGTAAGAGGGGACCCTGATGCAGGAGGTATCCTGATGGTGACCCTGATATACTGTATGAGGGACTCTGGTGGGTGACCTTGATGTAAGGTGGGATTCATTTATAAAAAAAAAAAAAATTCAGCCCACATATATAATGTTGCCCTAGTACTGAAAAATTTGAAGAAAGTGCTTTAGGATCCACCCAGATCTACCAAAAATGTAGTGCCAGGGCCTGCCTGGATACAGATTGAGTTTAGGTAGGTCCTCATATTACATAATTTTGATAAATCTAAATTTGATTGTACAGAAATTGTATGGTGAGATTGTAATGTGTGTGGTCAGCCTTGGACTACTCCATTGTTATCAGTCTTGTAGAGATATGAGATGTCGGCCACCTAGTGGTGGGTTTGTGTCTTTTCTTCTACGTTGTCCTTCTAATGTGTGCTTCTTGTCCGCTCACAGGGGATTTTCATATCCAGAGTAGCAGAGGAAGGTCCTGCGGCTCGAGCCGGTGTGCGAGTTGGGGATAAACTTCTCCAGGTAAATGAAGAACTACAGAACCATAAGGAGATGTGTGAACGCCCAGGCAAAACATTAAGCCCTTTACCACTGCTTAACCACTTCAATACCAGACACTTTACCCTCTTCCTGACCAGGCCAATTTTCAGCTTTCAGCGCTGTCACACTTTGAATGACAATTGCGCGGTCATACTACACTGAATCCAAGCAAATTATTATTATTTTATTCCCACAAGTAGTTTTATTTTGGTGGTATTTTATCACTGCCGGGGTTATTATTTTTTGTGCAACAAAGTTTCTGTTAAACTTTGTATATAAGTATGTTTTCTCCTGCACTGATGGGTGGCGGCACTGATGGGCGGTGGCACTGGTATGCAGCACTGGGCATTGATAGGCTGCACTGGTGGGCTGCAATGATACCAGCACTGGCAGGCATTAGTGATGGGCACTGATTTTCATTCCTGTTGGCCATGGGTGGCATACCTGGTGCTCATCAGTGGTGGTCTGAAGTGGGCATCCTCAGGGGGGCTGCACAGTCAGACACAAGTGAGAAAGCCGATACGCGGCTTTTCCTCTTTACAGTGCGATTAGCTGTGATTGGACACGGCTGATCACGTGGTAAAGAGTCTTGGTCAGAAGCTCTCTACCTAGATCGGTGTGTCAGAGTGCGCCGGCTGTTTTCCTGAAAGACGTTGTATGACGCCTGGTCAGGGTAACGGAACCACTGAACGGCCATCAGTCTGCTATAGGCCAGGTGGGCTGTGGTTAACGTGTGCGGCGGGGAAGAGAGTGGTCTTTGACTACTTGCCGACCAGCCGCCGCAGTTATACGGCGGCGGGTCGGCTGCGCGAGATCACGTAGCTATACGTCATCTCACTATGCAGCCAATAGGTGCACGGCGGTTGCGATCACCGCCGGGCACCCGCGATCGCTCGTTACAGAGCGAGAACCAGGAGCTGTGTGTGTAAACACACAGCTCCCGGTCCTGTCAGGGGAGAAATGCCGGATCGTCTGTTCATACAATGCTTAAACAGCGATCTGTCCTTTCCCCATGTCAGTCCCACCCCCCTACAGTTAGAACACACCCAGGGAACATTATTAACCCCTTCCTCGCCCCCTAGTGTTAACCACTTCCCTGCCAGTGGCATTTTTACAGTAATCAATGCATTTTTATAGCACTGAAAGCTATAAAAATGCCAATGGTCCCAAAAATGTGTCCAAAGTGTCCGCCATAATGTCGCAGTACCGATAAAAATCGCTGATCGCCGCCGTTACTAGTAAAAAAAAAAATATTAATAAAAATGCCATAAAACTATGACATATTTTGCAGACGCTATAACTTTTGTGGTCACGGAGCTTCGGACCGGCCCACGGCTGGGCATTTAACAATCACGTACAGGTACGTGATTGTGCCCAGCCGTGCCATTCTGCCGACGTATATCGGCGTTAGGCGGTCCTTAAGTGGTTAAAGCAATGCAGTGCCGCATAGCAAAAAATGGCCTAGTCATGGGGGCGAGTAAATCCTTCCCGGGTTAAAGTGGCTGTGAAACCGAGATATGACACTTAAATGAAATCTGCAGGCAATAATATCTAAAGAGAATAAGTATCTACAACTAAAGATCATTATTGGTTGCCCTGTATTCTGATGTCTGGTTTTCTTCCAGGTGAATGGCGTCGAGCTCCGTAACGCAGAACATCATATGGCGGTGGAGGCCCTGCGCAGTTCCGGAACCTCCGTATCTATGACCGTATTGCGGGAGAGAATGGTGGAGCCTGAAAACCCCATCACAGTCACCCCACTGCGGCCAGAGGACGATTACAACCCTCGGGAAAAACGCGTCGTCGTCCCCTTTCCGGAAGAAGAGGAGGAGTGTTTGGAAAGCGTCAAGGAGCGAATCTCTGCCTGTCTGATGCGCAATGACAAAGGTCTTGGATTCAGCATTGCTGGTGGTGTGGGGAGCACCCCGTACCGGGCTGGAGACACTGTGAGTACTTTCCACTGAGTCACGTGAGCGGTGGTCTCCCCTAAAATCCTGTCCCTTTCTATAGGGCAGTGATGGCGAACCTTGGAACCCCAGATGTTTTGGAACTACCTTTCCCATGATGCTTATGCACTTTGCAGTGTACTAGAGCATCATGGGAAATGTAGTTCCAAAACATCTGGGGTGCCAAGGTTCGCCATCACTGCTATAGGGCGTCCATGCACTTGCATTATATTGAAATGTACAGAGCTCCAGTGCCAAACCACTCTGATAAATACGTGTCATGTTATGCATGAGCTTTACTTGGTTTTACTAAACCTACAACATTACAATCTATTTGTATATGCAGAATAGCATGCTTGTTATACTCACTGGGAACTTGATGGGTTAATCCTCTGCATTGTGTGAAAAATGCTCATTGATCCTGTATATGCCACCATCCTCCCCCCTCCTGCAGGGTCACTCTGGGCAAGCCCAGATAAGACAGAGTAGTTCTGCTGCACATGCTCAGTTTTGTCTCTGTTGCGGTAGACAATATTTCCTTGTTGAGCTAAGCTGGTCAGGTCACATGGTATTGACAGCACACTTGCGGGCCTGTATGCAAATCCTAAATGACAGCCCAGTCCCTCCCCCCTCCTCCTCCCTGCCCAGTAATTAAAAAAGAACACAGTGGGTGGGATGTCGCATCTTGATTGATGGATGATCCACCATCCGTAACAGCAATAAGGACACAGGCTATAGTGAAAATCTCCTCCTACCTGAGCAATCGGGCAAACCCTGCAGTTCATCACATGACTGTGGTGTACAGATCAGCAAAAAAAGGGGCAATATTTTAATGTAAACACAAGATTTATAAGCTGCAGGGGGGCGGGTGAACTATTTTCATATTACTGGGTTTAGTAACACTTGTTAAAGTACATGCATGGTCAAGACCATCTTGGGAAAAGTTTTTTCATGTTTTTTTTTTTTTTTTTTATGGGGGGGGGGGGGGGGGTGACGGTAAGGGATATTACAATTATTTTCCTTTTCATAGAGCAGTGGTCTCCAAACCGCCAAACTGTGACCCTTTGCTTTTATCTGGCACTATTTCATTCATTGACACCAACGAAGGGGCACAAACCTCCCAATGGCATCAGCGGTGGGGTACAATATTTTTTTTTTTTTTTTTTTTTTCATATTTATCATTTTCTTTATTTTTCCCTTTAGTAAGGGTCACAGAGAATAAACATAACATATATCATGGGTACATAAACATATAAAAAGTCCACCGTTCATTCTTACGGGGAATCAACGGGGGAACAAGGTGTATCAATCAAGTTGAACAGTTAATAAATACCCTATCTTATATCATCCTGGTTCCCCTACTCTGTTCTTACTTAAACCCTCTTTTTGATCATATCCCAATTTCCCCTTTCCCCAGGGCCCATGAGTTATTCCATACGTCTGTCCCATTATGTTCCCCTTACCTTCCCTATGGCCTACCTAGTTCCGCCCAAAACTTAAAACCAAAGCAAACTCTCCCCCCAAAAAAAAAACAAAAAAACCCCTGTAATATTTTTAAACAATACCCCCCCCCCCCCCCCCCCCCCTTCACTCCTCCCCTCCTCTCCGCCGAAGACAGAAGATCCCCATTTGGTTCTCCTCTTCTACTTCTCGCAACCTGGACCCAACATAATAGATTCTACAATATTTTCAACCGGTGGGGCACAGTTCCTCCCAGGGGCGCCAGCGGTGGGGCACAGTTCCTCCCAGGGGCGCCAGCGGTGGGGCACAATTCCTTCCAGTGGCGCCAGCGGTGGGGCACAGTTCCTCCCAGTGGCGCCAGCGGTGGGGCACAGTTCCTCCCAGCGGCGCCAGCGGTGGGGCACAGTTCCTCCCAGCGGCGCGGGGGGCACAGTTCCTCCCAGCGGCGCGGGGGGCACAGTTCCTCCCAGCGGCGCGGGGGGCACAGTTCCTCCCAGCGGCGCGGGGGGCACAGTTCCTCCCAGCGGCGCGGGGGGCACAGTTTCTCCCAGCGGCGCGGGGGCACAGTTTCTCCCAGCGGCGCGGGGGGCACAGTTTCTCCCAGCGGCGCGGGGGCACAGTTTCTCCCAGCGGCGCCGGAGCGCGGGGCATTTTCCACTCCGAATGCGCACAGTCCGGCCCCCCCTAAAATCTGAAGGACGGTAAACTGGCCTTTTTTTTTTTTTTTTATCTTCCAAAACGGAAGATTAAAAGAAATCCCCCGAAGTGAGGGAAATGCCCTCTTAGACATGAGCCCCCATTGGAAGATATCGCGCCCCCACCCCCCCTTCCTGTTTTTGTGACAACTCTAAAGTTTTGGTCTTCCCCTCACTTTCTGTGCTAGAGACAATGGTCTTCCTCACAAATAGAATGTATGGATTTCCAAAACTAGAAGAAAGTTGAGAACTTTAGTCACCTGGCAGTCAGTTGAAGTGACATGTGGTGGTGAGCGGCGAGTTATTGTGTCTTCATCGGTTTTTGTTTACTGAGCTGTTGGTGAATAGGAACAGGTGGCCACTACACTTGTATAGGGGAATCGGGGGGGCTGCGGTCACTCCATGTTGAGAGAAAAGAAGCCCCCAGTGGCTGAACTTCACTGTACGAATTGCTCGGCATCTTCCCTATTTCACTCTGAAGGTTCTGGATAAATCTGCCGCCGTCATACGTCTTCTCCTGCAGCTTTACTGTCATCCCTGCAGCAATGTCTGTTCTGTCTGCAGCATGGATTTATACTGGGTATATCTAGCTAAACCAAAGTCCGGGGCTGAAAATAGCTTTCCCCTGTTATGTGACACCTGCCCCCCCCCCCCCGGCCATTTACTCAGACCTAGAGTTGGGGTATTTTTGGAAGGCTGATATGAGCATGGCTCCGTCCAGTCTCTGCGCAGAGAGTCACAGCCCAGGAGCTGGCCGATTTTCTGTCACCTCTTGTTTTATATAAACCGTGCCGTCTCTCATTCTAGGGTATATTCATCTCACGGATCGCAGAAGGCGGAGCCGCTCACCGGGACGGGACCCTCAGAGTTGGAGATCGGGTCTTGTCAGTAAGTAGCCTCTACTGTTGTCTGCCAGTCCCAGCATACAGATGTGCACCCCCTTTCTCCTTCTGGTAAAGCAGATTGGTGAAACACATTTGTAACATGTTCTGTATATATCTGGTTTTTGATACTTCTACTAGATCTGGATGTACACCTTGTGTATTGTTCATATGTTTTGGTAGCCCTGTGCCTGCCAATGTCTGAACATTCAATGAACAAACACAGCACTCCATGTGCTTACAGTTCCTCCATGTTATCTGGTACAAATTGAATGCTTATCATTGGGTGATTCAGAGATATTGCAAAAGCCTAAGTAGCCCTAAGAGAAGACATTCAAGGCTATAATGACTTGATGCCATACTTATTCTTTTCTTCTCTCTTGTTATAGTATCCATTGTGTGGCCTGGCAAGGGGAAAGGAAATATAATTCTGGGGTTCATCATTAGGACCACCAGCATGAGGAAGGAGGTCCTGATTCCTCTATATAGATCTTTATATCACTAGAGGGATCACCAGCAGGAGGAAGGAGGTCCTGATTCCTCTATATAGATCTTTATATCACTAGAGGGGTCACCAGCAGGAGGAAGGAGGTCCTGATTCCTCTATATAGATCTTTATATCACTAGAGGGGTCACCAGCAGGAGGTCCTGATTCCTCTATATAGATCTTTATATCACTAGAGGGGTCACCAGCAGGAGGTCCTGATTCCTCTATATAGATCTTTATATCACTAGAGGGGTCACCAGCAGGAGGTCCTGATTCCTCTATATAGATCTTTATATCACTAGAGGGGTCACCAGCAGGAGGTCCTGATTCCTCTATATAGATCTTTATATCACTAGAGGGGTCACCAGCAGGAGGTCCTGATTCCTCTATATAGATCTTTATATCACTAGAGGGGTCACCAGCAGAAGGAAGGAGGTCCTGATTCCTCTATATAGATCTTTATCACTAGAGAAAAGGGGGAAACTGGGGGCAAGTTCTTTTGGACTTTTCAGGCACAGTATGCTAGTAAGAATACAGTCGTACAAAGAGGAATTCTCTAAAATTAAATTTAATTGAACATGGGAGTACAGTACTCCCATGTTCAATTAAATTACATTTTAGAGAATTCCTCTTTGTACGACTGTATTCTTACTAGCATACTGTGCCTGAAAAGTCCAAAAGAACTTGCCCCCAGTTTTCCCCTTTTCTCATATATACTAGGACGCGGCACCCTATCAGATTATCAAGTATCCACATGTTCACTACATGTGAGGATACTGTCTCCTCCGCTTTATTCATTTATCACTAGAGGGGTCACCAGCAGGAGGAAGGAGGTCCCGATTCCTCAATATAGATCTTTATATCACTAGAGGGGTCACCAGCAGGAGGAAAGAGGTCCTGATTCCTCCATATAGATCTTTATATTACTAGAGGGGTCACCAGCAGAAGGAAGGAGGTCCTGATTCCTCTATATCAGTGGTTCTTAACCTGGGGGTCGGGACCCCCTCAGGGGTCGAATGATTTGCCAGGGATCCCCAAATCCTGGGCTGTTCCTGAATCCCACATCACTCTCCCAGCCTTTTTGTGGCCACCCAGCAGGGCTGTCCCTGGAGCCTGTGGCTGCCCAGCTGGGCTGTTTCTAAAGCCCCCAGCCACCCACTTAGCCTCTTAACAGCCGACCATTCAGTTCACTGCCTAGGTGGGGGGCAGAGACTAGAGGTCAGCTGACTGGTGAGGAGTGGGAGGGGCTGGACAAGACCATTTCTGCAGATTTCGGCATAGGTGTCACCTCTATGAGACACCACAAAGTCAGAGACACAGTGAGTAACACTACCTGTGATTATAGTTGCCATTAAAAGTCCCCACTACAGTTCTCAGATCAGCAGATGACCTTCATCAAGAACACCCAAGTTGACTGATCAGAACTCCCCCCAGCACTGCCACTGATCCCACCCCCCACCAGCTCTGCCACTGATCCCAACTCCCCGCCAGCTCTGCCACTCATCCCATTCCCCCAACAAAGGAGTAAGATGAGGACTAAATATAGAGAATACATGGAAGGGAGAGGAAAAGGAGGGTACGAACAAAGAAAGAGGGCGAGAAAGAATAAGAGAAAGAACAAGAAAGACGGCTAGAGAGAGGGATGGAGGGGAAAAAAAAAAAAGAATCTAGGATAGAGAGAGATAAAAGGGAAATAGAGGAGAACAAAGAGAGAGTGGTACATCCCTTAACCACTTATCTACCAGCCACTGTCAATTATTGGCGGCATAGTAGCTCCGTTGTTCTGACAGGACGTCATATTACGTCCTCGTCTTTTAAAGCCGCTAGGGGGCGCGCGCGGGCACCCGCCGCTTTACTGGGAACACGGTGTTCGTGCCTGGCGGCCGCCATGTCCCCTGGACACCCGAGATTGCCCAGTAACTGAGCAGGGACGTGGAGCTCTGTGTGTAAACACAGAGCTCCACGTGCTGTCAGAGGAGAGGAGACCGATCTGTGTCCCTTGTACATAGGGACACAGATCGGTCACCTCCCCCAGTCAGTCCCCTCCCCCCACAGTTAGAACACTCACTAGGCTACACATTTAACCCCTTCCTCGCCCCCTAGTGTTAACCCCTTCCCTGCCAGTCACATTTATACAGTTATCAATGCATATTTATAGCACTGTTCACTGTATAAATGTGAATGGTCCCAAAAATGTGTCAAAAGTGTCCGACGAGCCATAATGTCGCAGTCCCAATAAAAAAATCACAGATCGCCGCCATTACTAGTAAAAACAAAAATCATAAAAAAAAAAAATAATAATTAAATATGTCCCTTATTTTTTAGACGCTATAACTTTTGCGCAAACCAGTCCCTATACGCTTATCGCGATTTTTTTTTTTTTTAACTGGGATATTTATAATCGCAAAAAGTAAAAAATATTGTGTTTTTCAAAATTGACGCTCCTTTTTTTGTTTATAGCACAAAAATTAAAAACCGTGCAGGCGATCAAATACCACCAAAAGAAAGCTCTATTTGTGGGAAAAAAAGGACGTCAATTTTGTTTGGGAGCCACGTCGCACGACCGCGCAATTGTCAGTTAAAGCGACACAGTGCCAGAAGCTGAAATTTCGCCTGGGCAGGAAGGGGGTAAATTCTTCCGGGGGCTGAAGTGGTTAAATGTACCATAAGGGGTTTTAATACTGTATGTGTGGAAGGGACTCAGGGAGCGCTAAATATCCAGCGGTTAGGGGCGCAAATTACTTATCTTTCCTTGGGTGCTGACAAACCACGTTACGTAAATAAGTTTACCGTTAGGGGTCCCCACATCTTGGGAAATTTTATCAAGGGGTCACTGCATTAGAGGGGTTGAGAAGCACTGCTCTATAGAGATCTTTTTATCGCTAGAGAGATCTTCAGCAGGAAGAAGGAGGTCCCGAATCCTCCATATCCACTTCCGGACCGCCTCCTGCACATATACGTCGGCAGAATGGCACAAGCACGTGTATATATACGTCCTGTACTTGTACCCAGCCGTGGGGCGCGGGCACGCGCCCGCGGCGTGCTCCCGCGACCCGGTCCGAAGCTGCGGGTCCCGCGGACCCGATCGCCGCTCGAGTGCGGCGATCGGTCCCCGGAGCTGAAGAACGGGGAGAGCCGTGTGTAAACACGGCTTCCCCATGCTTCACTGTGGCGGCACATTGATCGCGTCATCCCCTTTATAGGGGAGACACGATCGATGACGTCACACCTACAGCCACACCCCCCTACAGTTGTAAACACTCACACAGTGAACCCTAACTCCTACAGCGCCCCCTGTGGTTAACTCCCAAACTGCAACTGTCATTTTCACAATAAAGAATGCAATTTAAATGCATTTTTTGCTGTGAAAATGACAATGGTCCCAAAAATTTGTCAAAATTGTCCGAAGTGTCCGCCATAATGTCGCAGTCACGAAAAAAATCGCTGATCGCCGCCATTAGTAGTAAAAAAAATAAAAATGCAATAAAACTATCCCCTATTTTGTAAACGCTATAAATTTTGCGCAAACCAAAAATAGGTAGAAGAATACGTATCGGCCTAAACTGAGGGAAAAAAACAATTTTTATATGTTTTTGGGGGATATTTATTATAGCAAAAAGTAAAAAATATTGAATTTTTTTCAAAATTGTCGCTCTATTTTTGTTTATAGCGCAAAAACTAAAAACCGCAGATGTGATCAAATACCACCAAAAGAAAGCTCTATTTGTGGGGAAAAAAGGACGCCAATTTTGTTTGGGAGCCACGTCGCACGACCGCGCAATTGTCTGTTAAAGCGACGCAGTCCCGAACTGTAAAAACACCTTGGGTCTTTAGCCAGCATATTGGTCCGGGGCTTAAGTGGATATAGAGCACCGGCCAGGAGGTGCTGCTGGTGACGTCTGACGGGCAGCTGGGAGTCTGACGGGGACTGTAACAGTGTTGACAGTGGTATCTCCGGTCACAGCAGGGCAGACTGATCCCACTCACTGTCACCAAGATCATGGCAGATTAAATCATAGACACGGCTCCTATGGGGCATGTGCACAACCGGTGCCAACACTACAGAGGGTAGATGAGCCCTACAGATTGTTGCCACTAACAAGCTAGAGTAGGTCAGTGGCGGCAGTGATGGGTCTTTATACCTGTTGGCATATAATGCATGTATTGCAAAGAAGAGGGGGGGGGGGGGGGGGGTACTGACACTTTAAAACTAACCAGACACATTTTTAGCAGGCCCAGGATTAACCAAGTGATGGAAAATGTTTTAAGAGATTTACATGTTTATATCACACAGTGTGGTAGTCCTGAATTGGGGCCTTTGTAATGGAATTGGATTCTGGTTGCTATGAACACAATCTGGTCTTCACATTTCGGTATTCCCTCTACTCATTAAAAGTTTTAACAGGCAGTAAATGTGTCGCATGCAGGAGAAGTTAATTTTGTAAACCTTTGTATAGAGTGATGCTCGGTGCTGAGCCTCTCATGCTGTTCCTGTGGTCTGAAGCCTCTAAATATAACCAGTGGCCCGGATTCAGAGAGCAATTGCGCCTGCGTAACCATAGTTACGCAGCGCAATTGCTGACTTGCTCCGGCGTTACGAATGCTCCTGATTCAGGAACATCGTAACGCCGACTGCAGCCTAAAATCTGCGTGGCATAAGGCTCTTATGCCACGCATATTTTAGGCTGCATTCTTGCGATGCCCGCTAGGGGGCGCTCCCATTGTGCTCAGTGTATAGTATGCAAATTGCATACTAACACCGATTCACAATGTTGCGCAAGCCCTGCGTACGCAAGTTACGCCGTTTCCGTACGGCGTGTTTAGCGTAAGGCTGCCCCTTCTAATAGTAGGGGCAGCCAATGCTAAAGTATACCCGTCGTTCCCGCGTCGCGATATTTGAATGTTACGTCGTTTGCGTAAGTGATTCGTGAATGGCGCTGGACGCCATTCACGTTCACTCTGAAGCAAACGACGTCCTTGCGACGTCATTTGCCGCAATGCACTAATTTAAATGATTCCCGCCCCCCTACGGGATCATTTAAATTGCGTGCTCTAGCGCCGGGAAATTTTGCCGGCGCGCCCTCGCAATTTACGGAGCTACTGCTCCGTGAATCGAGGGCAGCGGAGCAAATTTGCGGGGGCGCAGGGCAAAATCGTTGCCCTGCGCCTCCGCAACAAAAGCGCAATTCTCTTTGAATCCGGGCCAGTGTCTGCAAGCGATTCGGATCTGGATGTGGGAATGCAGTAAAAAATATTGAATTTTTTTCAAAATTGTCGCTCTGTTTTTGTTTATAGCGCAAAAAATAAAAACCGCAGGAGGTGATCAAATACCACCAAAAGAAAGCTCTATTTGTGGGGAAAAAAGGACGCCAATTTTGTTTGGGAGCCACGTTGCACGACCGCGCAATTGTCAGTTAAAGCGACGCAGTGCCGAATCGCAAAAACTGGCCAGGTCCTTTACCTGCCTAAAGGTCCGGGTCTTAAGTGGTTAAAGCAGATTTTGCTCTCTCCAGGTTTAGTAAATCAGCCCCAAAGAGTGGAGGACACAGATGTTTGGTCTGCAGGCGGGAAATGTGATTTTCTGTGTTTTGTTTGCCTGCTGTGATCCTGCTAACCATTTTGTTTTTTCCCCCTAAGCTCGTCCGCCATCTTTTTCTTTGTTTTTTCTATACTACTCTCTAATCTTCCCTCTGGCCTCTCCTCTTCTTGTCCTGGTTCTGTCTCTCTTCTGGTGGAGGGATTCGCTCTCCTTTTTATTGCCGTCTTGGGTAACAGCATGAGTTACCCGTTCCGCGGCCGGTGGTAAGAGTGTGTACTGCCCGGTCAGCGCTGGCTTCTGTGTGCTCTATACCTTCGCACCGCTCATAGCCTGCACCAATCAGCACAGACTCCGTTGTTTACCAAACTCATCCTGAAGTGTCTCTTCCAGCTCTCCTCTAAATCTAAGTGAAGTTGGCAGCATCCTATATAATTTTTGACATTTTATGTAGATCTGGGTGTATTTTAGATTCTAGGCATTGAGATTGTTCTGATATACTAATATAATGTATATCTAAACCCAAGTAACCTGCGGCATATTGCTGCTTCCCAGTACTTTGATGTGATGGCTGCATTCATTTTTACGTGTTTTTTTTTTTTCCACCTGGTGATCCCGCCAGTAAAGCACCTCCTGCCCTAGGTTGACAACACTCTGGGCCCATATTAACACCATTGGTATTGGGAATTCATTGGTTAGTCTTGCCCAGTACAGTTTAAATGCAAAGGCATTCACTTTGCCTTGATTCCTATGGTGTCCATTGCTTAGTTTGTGGTTGAAAAATTAGTGAATGCAATACTTCATTTCAGTGCTGCTGGGAGTAGAAGATGCCCCCTGTGGTCTGTGTGGGAGTAGAAGATGCCCCCATGTGATCTGTGTGGGAGTAGAAGATGCCCCCTGTGGTCTGTGTGGGAGTAGAAGATGCCCCCTGTGGTCTGTGTGGGAGTAGAAGATGCCCCCCGTGGTCTGTGTGGGAGTAGAAGATGCCCCCCGTGGTCTGTGTGGGAGTAGAAGATGCCCCCTGTGGTCTGTGTGGGAGTAGAAGATGCCCCCTGTGGTCTGTGTGGGAGTAGAAGATGCCCCCTGTGGTCTGTGTGGGAGTAGAAGATGCCCCCTGTGGTCTGTGTGGGAGTAGAAGATGCCCCCTGTGGTCTGTGTGGGAGTAGAAGATGCCCCCTGTGGTCTGTGTGGGAGTAGAAGATGCCCCCTGTGGTCTGTGTGGGAGTAGAAGATGCCCCCTGTGGTCTGTGTGGGAGTAGAAGATGCCCCCTGTGGTCTGTGTGGGAGTAGAAGATGCCCCCTGTGGTCTGTGTGGGAGTAGAAGATGCCCCCTGTGGTCTGTGTGGGAGTAGAAGATGCCCCCTGTGGTCTGTGTGGGAGTAGAAGATGCCCCCTGTGGTCTGTGTGGGAGTAGAAGATGCCCCCTGTGGTCTGTGTGGGAGTAGAAGATGCCCCCTGTGGTCTGTGTGGGAGTAGAAGATGCCCCCTGTGGTCTGTGTGGGAGTAGAAGATGCCCCCTGTGGTCTGTGTGGGAGTAGAAGATGCCCCCTGTGGTCTGTGTGGGAGTAGAAGATGCCCCCTGTGGTCTGTGTGGGAGTAGAAGATGCCCCCTGTGGTCTGTGTGGGAGTAGAAGATGCCCCCTGTGGTCTGTGTGGGAGTAGAAGATGCCCCCTGTGGTCTGTGTGGGAGTAGAAGATGCCCCCTGTGGTCTGTGTGGGAGTAGAAGATGCCCCCTGTGGTCTGTGTGGGAGTAGAAGATGCCCCCCGTGGTCTGTGTGGGAGTAGAAGATGCCCCCCGTGGTCTGTGTGGGAGTAGAAGATGCCCCCCGTGGTCTGTGTGGGAGTAAAAGATGCCCCCCGTGGTCTGTGTGGGAGTAGCAGATGCCCCCCGTGGTCTGTGTGGGAGTAGCAGATGCCCCCCGTGGTCTGTGTGGGAGTAGCAGATGCCCCCCGTGGTCTGTGTGGGAGTAGCAGATGCCCCCCGTGGTCTGTGTGGGAGTAGCAGATGCCCCCCGTGGTCTGTGTGGGAGTAGCAGATGCCCCCCGTGGTCTGTGTGGGAGTAGCAGATGCCCCCCGTGGTCTGTGTGGGAGTAGCAGATGCCCCCCGTGGTCTGTGTGGGAGTAGCAGATGCCCCCCGTGGTCTGTGTGGGAGTAGAAGATGCCCCCCGTGGTCTGTGTGGGAGTAGAAGATGCCCCCCGTGGTCTGTGTGGGAGTAGAAGATGCCCCCCGTGGTCTGTGTGGGAGTAGAAGATGCCCCCGTGGTCTGTGTGGGAGTAGAAGATGCCCCCCGTGGTCTGTGTGGGAGTAGAAGATGCCCCCCGTGGTCTGTGTGGGAGTAGAAGATGCCCCCCGTGGTCTGTGTGGGAGTAGAAGATGCCCCCCGTGGTCTGTGTGGGAGTAGAAGATGCCCCCCGTGGTCTGTGTGGGAGTAGAAGATGCCCCCCGTGGTCTGTGTGGGAGTAGAAGATGCCCCCCGTGGTCTGTGTGGGAGTAGAAGATGCCCCCCGTGGTCTGTGTGGGAGTAGAAGATGCCCCCCGTGGTCTGTGTGGGAGTAGAAGATGCCCCCCGTGGTCTGTGTGGGAGTAGAAGATGCCCCCCGTGGTCTGTGTGGGAGTAGAAGATGCCCCCCGTGGTCTGTGTGGGAGAAGAAGATGCCCCCCGTGGTCTGTGTGGGAGTAGAAGATGCCCCCCGTGGTCTGTGTGGGAGTAGAAGATGCCCCCTGTGGTCTGTGTGGGAGTAGAAGATGCCCCCTGTGGTCTGGGTGGGAGTAGAAGATGCCCCCTGTGGTCTGGGTGGGAGTAGAAGATGCCCCCTGTGGTCTGGGTGGGAGTAGAAGATGCCCCCCGTGGCCTGGGTGGGAGTAGAAGATGCCCCCCGTGGCCTGGGTGGGAGTAGAAGATGCCCCCCGTGGTCTGTGTGGGAGTAGAAGATGCCCCCCGTGGTCTGTGTGGGAGTAGAAGATGCCCCCCGTGGTCTGTGTGGGAGTAGAAGATGCCCCCCGTGGCCTGGGTGGGAGTAGAAGATGCCCCCCGTGGCCTGGGTGGGAGTAGAAGATGCCCCCCGTGGCCTGGGTGGGAGTAGAAGATGCCCCCCGTGGCCTGGGTGGGAGTAGAAGATGCCCCCCGTGGCCTGGGTGGGAGTAGAAGATGCCCCCCGTGGCCTGGGTGGGAGTAGAAGATGCCCCCGTGGCCTGGGTGGGAGTAGAAGATGCCCCCCGTGGCCTGGGTGGGAGTAGAAGATGCCCCCCGTGGCCTGGGTGGGAGTAGAAGATGCCCCCCCTTGGCCTGGGTGGGAGTAGAAGATGCCCCCTGTGGCCTGGGTGGGAGTAGAAGATGCCCCCTGTGGTCTGTGTGGGAGTAGAAGATGCCCCCTGTGGTCTGTGTGGGAGTAGAAGATGCCCCCCGTGGTCTGTGTGGGAGTAGAAGATGCCCCCCGTGGTCTGTGTGGGAGTAGAAGATGCCCCCCGTGGCCTGGGTGGGAGTAGAAGATGCCCCCCGTGGCCTGGGTGGGAGTAGAAGATGCCCCCCGTGGCCTGGGTGGGAGTAGAAGATGCCCCCCGTGGCCTGGGTGGGAGTAGAAGATGCCCCCCGTGGCCTGGGTGGGAGTAGCAGATGCCCCCCGTGGCCTGGGTGGGAGTAGCAGATGCCCCCCGTGGCCTGGGTGGGAGTAGAAGATGCCCCCTGTGGCCTGGGTGGGAGTAGAAGATGCCCCCTGTGGCCTGGGTGGGAGTAGAAGATGCCCCCTGTGGTCTGTGTGGGAGTAGAAGATGCCCCCTGTGGTCTGTGTGGGAGTAGAAGATGCCCCCTGTGGTCTGTGTGGGAGTAGAAGATGCCCCCCGTGGTCTGTGTGGGAGTAGAAGATGCCCCCCGTGGTCTGGGTGGGAGTAGAAGATGCCCCCCGTGGCCTGGGTGGGAGTAGAAGATGCCCCCCGTGGCCTGGGTGGGAGTAGAAGATGCCCCCCGTGGCCTGGGTGGGAGTAGAAGATGCCCCCCGTGGCCTGGGTGGGAGTAGAAGATGCCCCCCGTGGCCTGGGTGGGAGTAGCAGATGCCCCCCGTGGCCTGGGTGGGAGTAGCAGATGCCCCCCGTGGCCTGGGTGGGAGTAGAAGATGCCCCCTGTGGCCTGGGTGGGAGTAGAAGATGCCCCCTGTGGCCTGGGTGGGAGTAGAAGATGCCCCCTGTGGCCTGGGTGGGAGTAGAAGATGCCCCCTGTGGCCTGGGTGGGAGTAGAAGATGCCCCCTGTGGCCTGGGTGGGAGTAGAAGATGCCCCCTGTGGCCTGGGTGGGAGTAGAAGATGCCCCCTGTGGCCTGGGTGGGAGTAGAAGATGCCCCATCGATGGTGACCCAAGGGCCCGGATGAAGGAAAGCAAAGGGCCACATCCAGCTCTCAGGGGCCAGTGAGGAGACCACTGCTTTAGAAGAATATATGCCGCATCCAAACCTTGACGAAGAGATGAGTTTGGCGGTGTTGTCTCTTTGTAATTATTTGATGAACAATTAAAGTTTTCTGCTCTTCATGTTTTTCTTCTCCGTCTGCAAAATTCTTGGTTTTGGATTTACAGAAAAATAGAAAAAGAATGCAGCCTCCATATCGAAAATTCACTTTTTGTTCTTGGGCTTACACAAGCTTTAATAGAACTTCTAATAAAGCCTTTAGGATATTGTCACCTTAATCCTAGAACCTTTCTTTCCATTCACTTCTCCTATGTTTTATATATTAGAATACACGTATGGTCGGTCTTGGTCCTTGTAGAGAAATGAAAGCCCTCCTCCGGCCACACTTTTTAATGGTGGCCACCATCCTGGGCGGGGCGTGTAGTGAAGGGGGAGGGGTTATGGGATGGCATTGCTGATTCTCTGCACATTGTTCCAGATTAATGGCGTAGACATGACAGAAGCCAGGCATGATCAGGCAGTAGCACTGCTTACCAGCACTTCCCCCACCATCACTCTACTGGTGGAGAGAGAACCCGTCCAACCGGGGGCACCGGCAGACCCGAGAGCATCGCCTTCCCTTCACAGAGCTCGGCCGCGCTCGCCGCCACCACCTGCAGAGAGCGAGAATGGAGAGGGAGAAGACGACCCGACCTCGCCGAGGACCAGGATGGAAGACGAGTATCCTATAGAGGTAAGTGCTGTACATCCTAATACAGTGTTTCCCCGAAAATAAAACCTACCCCGAAAATAAGCCCTAGCGTCATTTTCCAGGATGGCTGCAATATAAGCCCTACCCCGAAAATAAGCCCTAGTTTAAAGTGCTTGTAAAATTCTATTATCCTCTCTATTACAGTAGTATATAATGTACAATGTGTGTGTTTCTGTAATATACATGCAGGGAAGAGAGCTCCAGCGGGTCACAGAAGCGCAGAGCGGCGCTATAACGAAGGTATTTGGCACAATTATATTACAGAAACACATACATTGGAAACACCCGGGAACAGAGTAGTTCCGAGTACAGTGGAACCTTGGATTACGAGCATAATCCGTTCCAGGAGAATGCTTGTAATCCAAAGCACTCGCATATCAAAGCGAGTTTCCCCATAGAAGTCAATGGAAACAAAGATCATTTGTTCCGCATTGACTTCTATGGCATGCAATACCGCATGTGGCCAGATCTGGAGGGTGCGCCGGAGATCCTCGGAAAGACTCGGTAACACCCGGGAACTGGGAGTTTATGAGTGTTTGGGGGTTTGAGTGTGTTTGGGGGTTTGAGTGTGTTTGGGGGTTTGAGTGTGTTTGGGGGTGTTCTGTGTGTTTGGGGGTGTTCTGTGTGTTTGGGGGTGTTCTGTGTGTTTGGGGGTGTTCTGTGTGTTTGGGGGTGTTCTGTGTGTTTGGGGGTGTTCTGTGTGTTTGGGGGTGTTCTGTGTGTTTGGGGGTGTTCTGTGTGTTTGGGGGTGTTCTGTGTGTTTGGGGGTGTTCTGTGTGTTTGGGGGTGTTCCGTGTGTTTGGGGGTGTTCTGTGTGTTTGGGGGTGTTCTGTGTGTTTGGGGGTGTTCTGTGTGTTTGGGGGTGTTCTGTGTGTTTGGGGGTGTTCTGTGTGTTTGGGGGTGTTCTGTGTGTTTGGGGGTGTTCTGTGTGTTTGGGGGTGTTCTGTGTGTTTGGGGGTGTTCTGTGTGTTTGGGGGTGTTCCGTGTGTTTGGGGGTGTTCTGTGTGTTTGGGGGTGTTCTGTGTGTTTGGGGGTGTTCTGTGTGTTTGGGGGTGTTCTGTGTGTTTGGGGGTGTTCCGTGTGTTTGGGGGTGTTCCGTGTGTTTGGGGGTATTTCCAAATGGCTCCGAAACGTTCCGAGTGTCACCGGCGCCCCCGCACCTCTGGCCAAATGCGGTACAAGCCCATTCGCTTGAATGCTGCTTGTTTTTCGAGACAACACTCGCAAACTGAGTCAGGATTTAAAAAGTAAAGGATTTTAAAGTTGCTTGTCTTTCAAAACGCTTGTTAACTGTGTTACTCGTAAACCAAGGTTCCACTGGACCTACTCTGTGCAATTGGTTTTGCACAGAGCAGCCCGGATCCTCCTCTTCTTGGGTCCCTCTTTGATGCTCCTAGTCCCTCCCTCCCTCAGGAGGGGGTCACCCGAGCCGAGTCAGAGCTCTGTGTATCCATTCAGACATGGAGGCCCGACCTGGCCCCGCCCCCTCTCTCCTGGTTGGCTGACTGATTTATATTGACAGCCGCAGGAGCCAATAGCACCGCTGCTCTGTCTCAGCTAATCAGGAGGAGTGTACTGGATGGCTGAGGGGATCATGGACATTGACATGGAGACTGAGCTCAGGTAGGTAATTATGGGGGTGCTGGGGGGGCTGCATAGAATGTATTAAGATTCTGCCTTTACAACTCCTTTAATTCTTTTAATCATGGAGGCTCAGCATGGGCTGGTCTACATACAAATGACTCCTCCCTAGGAACACCCACTCCTCCAGACTGATACCCACCCATGAAGTAATTATTCCTCATTTTATTTTATGTTTTAGCCTATTTTAGCATTGGCATACGGTAACTCCTCCCAAGAGCCATCACACTGCTAGCATACAGACTGAGGGCTCGTGTAAGGAGTACAGAGACGGGGTGCTGTGATGTTTTTAGGTAGCTATGTACAGCACCCTGTTGGCTCCTCCCTCCAGTTATGTTTTGCTTGCATTGCATAGAAAAGCACAGAGACTCGGTGATGATTTTGCTGGATAAACAATATGGCATGTAATGTTAACGGAAAGGTTTTATTTAATTTTATTATCGCGTTGATGAGGGGGGGTAGGGGAGAGCCAAGGAACGCAAACTATACACTCACCTGCCACTTTATTAGGTACACCTGTTCAATTGCTCGGTAACACAAATTGATAGCCAATCACATGGCAGCAACTCAATGCATTTAGACGTAGTGAAGACGACTGGCTGAAGTTCAAACCGAGCATCAGAATGATGAAAAAAGGGGATTGAAGTGACTTTGAATGTGACAGATGGGCTGGTCTGAGTATTTCTGAGATTTTCAGGCACAACCATCTCTTGGGTTTACAGAGAATGGTGGGGAAAAGAGAAAGTATCCAGTGAGCGCCGGTTGTGTGGAGGAAAATGCCTTGTTGATGTCGGCGGAGAATAGGCAGACTGATTCCAGATGATAGAAAGGCGACAGTAACTCAAATAAGCACTCGTTACACCCCAGGTATGCAGAATATCATCTCTGAACACACAACACACCCAACCTTGAAGCAGATGGGCTACAGCAGGAGAAGACCACACCGGGTGCCACTCCTGTCAGCTAAGAACTGGAAACTGAGGCTACAATACACACAGGATCACCAAAATCGGACAAGAGAAGATTGGAAAAACGTTGCCTGGTCTGATGAGTCTGGATTTCAGCCGCGACATTCAGATGGTGGCGTCAGAATATGGCGCATGAATCCATCCTGCCTTGTATCACCGGGTCAGGCTGGTGGTGGGGGTGTAATGATGTGGGGGATATTTTCTTTGCACACTTTGGGCCCCTTAGTACCAATTGGCCATCGATTATACACCACAGCCTACCGGAGTATTGTTGCTGACCATGTCCATCCTTTTATGACTACAGTGTCCCCATCTTCTCATCTAACCACTGGACAATGAGGTCACTGTCCTCCAATCATCTCACCACTGGACAATGAGGTCACTGTCCTCCAATCATCTCACCACTGGACGATGAGGTCACTGTCCTCCAATCATCTCACCACTGGACAATGAGGTCACTGTACTCCAATTAGGGTTGTCCCAATACCGATACCAGTATCGGTATCAGGACCGATACTGAGCATTTGCGGGAGTACTTGTACTCCCGCAAATGCCCCCGATGCCAGATCCGATACTACCACCCCCCCTGCCGCCGCAATGCTGCCGCATACCGCAACTCCCCCGCCGCCTATTTAATCAGCGTGCGGAGAACATTACAGCTTTCTTTTGAATAGCTGTCTGTTCCCCGCCGCGCCGTGTATAGACACTCCCCCTTGCTCGGGATTGGACGGGTGATCTGTCTATCAAAGTGCAGATCACCCGTCCAATCCCGAGCAAGGGACAGTGTCTATGCGCGGCGGGGAACAGGTAGCTATTCAAATGAAAGCTGTAATGTTCCCCGCACGCTGATTAACTAGGCGGCGGCATCTAGGTATGGGGAGACATGGCTGCATATGTGGGGGGACGTGGCTGCATATGTGGGGGGACGTGGCTGCAAATGTGGGGGGACGTGGCTGCATATGTGGGGGGACGTGGCTGCATATGTGGGGGGACGTGGCTGCATATGTGGGGGGACGTGGCTGCATATGTGGGGGGACGTGGCTGCATATGTGGGGGGACGTGGCTGCATCTGTGGGGGGACGTGGCTGCATCTGTGGGGGGACGTGGCTGCATCTGTGGGGGGGACGTGGCTGCATCTGTGGGGGGGACGTGGCTGCATCTGTGGGGGGGACGTGGCTGCATCTGTGGGGGGGACGTGGCTGCATCTGTGGGGGGGACATGGCTGCATCTGTGGGGGGACATGGCTGCATCTGTGGGGGGACATGGCTGCATCTGTGGGGGGACATGGCTGCATCTGTGGGGGGACATGGCTGCATTCGTAGGGGACATGGCTGCATTTGGGGACACATTTTAAAAAAAAGTATCGGTATTCGGTATCGGCGAGTACTTGGAAAAAAAGTATCGGTACTTGTACTCAGTCCTAAAAAAGTGGTATCGGGACAACCCTAACTCCAATCATCTCACCACTGGACAATGAGGTCACTGTCCTCCAATGGCCTACACACTCACCACATCTCATCCAATCGAACACCTTTGGGATGTCAAATTTGCAGAAACTGTGTGACGTTATCACGTAACTATGGAGCAAAATCTCTGAGATATGTTTCCAACGCCTTGTTGTATCTATTCCTAGAATAAGGGGAAAAGGGGGTCCAACCCGGGACTATCAAGGTGTACCTAATAAAGTGTAGGCTTCATATATTTCAGCTTTTTTTTTATTAGATGTACACTTGGAAACCAATGAGTGACGATTGGATTGATGAACATTCTGTCCATTAAACATGACCATTTTGGTTGTAGCACTGGACTGAATCACCAATTGCCATCTTACTTGAGCAATTTGTGCGCCTTGGTCATGTAGTTCCACTCCTCCTGGTGCAAGCGTTAAAATGTAATGTAAGAATAGTTGGCGTGGGATCTCAGGGATATAAGAAGTCTGTGGCTCCTTCAGCTCATTGATGTCTTTCTGCATATAATTTGATACTTTACAGTGAATAGACACTTTATTTTCAATAAACGGGACACAATTTGTAGAAATCAAAATGATTTTTGTCCTCGTGTTTGTCTTTTTCTGCAGGAAGTTATCCTGATGAAGGCTGGGGGTCCCCTGGGTCTGAGTATAGTAGGGGGCAGTGACCATTCCAGCCACCCGTTTGGGGTACGAGAACCGGGCGTCTTCATCTCCAAGGTGAGTGACTGCAATGTAAGGAGGGCATATGGAACAGTAAAGCACAAAGTCTGACCAAATCTTGTGTTTGTCAACCACCCCCAAAACTGGGGATGGAAGTGAGGGGAAATCTTTTTTTTTTTTTTTTTTGTATTATTATTATTTTATAACCTCTGCCCTACTGGGGTCATTTGTTTCATATTTTGCACACATGTTAAAATCTGCAATTTATTTATTATTTGCTAAAAATTATTTTTAAACCCCCCCCAAAATAAATGATATATATATATATTATACACACACATTTTATTTATTATATATATATATATATATATATATATATATATATATATATATATATATATATATATATATATATATATATATATATATATAATATATTGTGTGTGTGTGTGTATATGTGTATATATGTGTGTGTGTGTGTATATGTGTATATATATGTGTGTGTGTGTATATGTGTATATATATGTGTGTGTGTGTGTATATGTGTATATATATGTGTGTGTGTGTATATATGTGTATATATATGTGTGTGTGTGTATATATGTGTATATATATGTGTGTGTGTGTATATATATATATATATATATATATATATATATATATATATATATATATATATATATATATATATATATATATATAAATATAATTTTTTTTTTTTGACCGTCAATGCCCTGGAGAATGAAATGGTGGTATTTGCAAATATTTTATTTTGCACAGCTATTTTTCAACAAGCTGATATGGATTGAACCGGGCGCGTCAAAGGGGCACCACTTCCCATATAAAACCATCAAACCAGGAAGATGTAGTGGGATTTTAAGGGTGCCAAAGAAAATAAAGTGGTTATTTGTAAAATTTTGTAATAAATGTTTATTACAAATATTAAAAGCTACAACACATAGCGTATTCATTTTTATGTAAAAACAAAATACCCATCAAGGAACATTTTAAATGGCTTAATGCGCTTGCAGTTACTTCAGCACAGCATGTTTTGCCAATTGCTGGCTTCCTCAGGAGCCTTAGGGCTCTTTCACACGGAGCGGATCCGTATTGATCCGCCCCGTGTGTGTCTGTCGGCTCAGTGGGGATCATCCGTAAATCCCCGCTGAGCTGTCGGCGAACAGGGTGGTCCCCGCACACTGTGCAGAGACCGCCCTGTCTTTCCTCCGCTCTCCCCTATGGGGAATCGGATGAATACGGACTGTGTGTCCGTCTGCATCCGATCCGTTCCGCCAGACGGAAGAAAAATAGTGTTTTCTTCCGTCTGAAAAAGCGGATCTTTGCGGAGGCGGATCTTTACAGACGTTAGCGGATTCTCATCCGCTAACGTCCACAATCCCATAGGGATGCATTGTGAAGTCCGTAAACGGACTTGTAAAAAATGGACCGTTCGTCCGCCCGTGTGAAAGGGCCCTTAAAAGTAAGGCCCTCCTGAGGAAGCCAGCAATAGGTGAAACATGCTGTGCTGAAGTAACTATGCACATTAAGCCATTTGGATGTTCCTTGATAGCGTTTTCATATTTTTTTTTTTTAAATCAATATAGATCGGGTCTGTGGGTCCTGGACCGGGTCGCGCGCCCGCGACCCACGGCTGGGTACTAGCACAGGACTTACCTGCATGTACCCAGCCGTGCCATTCTGCCGATGTAAATGTGCAGGAGGCGGTCCTTAAGTGGTTAAGCTAGTGCATTGTTGGTTCACTTACCTTTTCCTTCCATTTCTCTTCAAAATGTGTGTTTTCTTTGTCTGAATTTCTCACTTCCTGTTTCTCCTCAGTAAGCTTGCCCCCATCATTCGGATGGGGATTAGTCAGCCAGAACAGCTTACTGAGGAGGAACAGGAAGTGAGAAATTCAGACAAAGAAAAAATAACATTTAGAAGGGAAATTGAAGGAAAAGGTAAGTGAACCAACAATGCACAAGCTTAAAGGAACCTATTTTAGAAAATAAATAACAAACCTTTACAACCCCTTTTAATCCCTTGTGTACCATGCACATTTATGAATGTACCTTGGTAGACCATTGGCTAATATTCTCGCATAAATGGCACTTGTCACCATTTAACCCAAATGTGTTGGTAATTAAGCAGCAGCTGTCCCCTCCTTGCAGCCTTGTGACCTTTTTTTTGTGTCCTCTGTGCCTGGCAGGTGATCCCTCGCGGAGTGGCCGCTCGAAGCGGGCTCAGGGTGGGTGACCGGATTTTAGAGTCGGCCGGAATGGATCTGAGAAATGCCACCCACCAGGAAGCTGTGAAGGCCCTGCTCACCCCAGACAAGGAGCTGCGGCTGCTGGTGAGGAGAGACCCTCCGCCCACAGGGATGCAGGTACCACCTCCATCAGACACTGCAATTACACCGAGAGATGTCCATGAACATCATCGCTTTACTTTTTCTTCTCTGCAGTCTGCATCCTTACTCCCTAATAGTCTTTTGTGGAATGTGTGTTCCTTTGTAAAATGTTGTACACAGAAAATAAATGAAATCTCCACTTCTTCTATATGAAGTCCCTTCAGGGTGCAGCACTAAGTTACTTAACCACTTAAGACCCGGACCTTTAGGCAGCTAAAGGACCTAGCCAGTTTTTGCGATTCGGCACTGCGTCGCTTTAACTGACAATTGCGCGGTCGTGCGACGTGACTCCCAAACAAAATTGGCGTCCTTTTCCCCCCACAAATAGAGCTTTCTTTTGGAGGTATTTGATCACCTCTGCGGTTTTTATTTTTTGCGCTATAAACAAAAATAGAGCGACAATTTTGAAAAAAAATCAATATTTTTTACTTTTTGCTATGATAAATATCCCCC
This sequence comes from Rana temporaria, assembly GCF_905171775.1. Classification (NCBI taxonomy): domain Eukaryota; kingdom Metazoa; phylum Chordata; class Amphibia; order Anura; family Ranidae; genus Rana; species Rana temporaria. Next base: position 412,555,769 of record NC_053493.1, on the reverse strand, counting down.
AAAAATTTATATTAAAAAAATCTTTTTTTCCTCAGTTTAGGCCGATACGTATTCTTCTACCTATTTTTGGTAAAAAAAAAATCGCAATAAGCGTTTATCGGTTGGTTTGCGCAAAATTTATAGCGTTTACAAAATAGGGGATAGTTTTATTGCATTTTTATTAATTATTATTTTTTTTTTTTTACTACTAATGGTGGCGATCAGCGATTTTTTCCGTGACTGCAACATTATGGCGGACACTTCGGACAATTTTGACACATTTTTGGGACCATTGTAATTTTCACAGCAAAAAATGCATTGTTTACTGTGAAAATGACAATTGCAGTTTGGGAGTTAACCACAAGGGGGCGCTAATGGGTTAAGTGTGACCTCATTTGTGTGTCTAACTGTAGGGGGGTGTGGCTGTAGGTGTGACGTCATTGATTGTGTATCCCTATAAAAGGGAACAGACGATCAATGACGGCGCCACAGTGAAGAACGGGGAAGCTGTGTTTACACACACCTCTCCCCGTTCAGCTCCGGGGACCGATCGCGGGACTCCAACGGCGATCGGGTCCCGCGGCGCTTCGGACCGGGTGGCGTGCACGCGCGACCCCACGGCTGGGCTTAAAGGGCCACGTACACGTACACGTACAGGTACGTGGATGTGCCATTCTGCCGACGTATATTGGCGTGAAGGGGTCCTTAAGTGGTTAAAGTGATATTAAAGCTTTGGATTTAGGGCACATGATGCATACGAGACGTTCTATAGAACTTGCATTTGTTGGCTCCTTGCTTTTTAGTGCTCTTGGCAGCAGATGCCGTGTGCGTGTGTTAATGACCATCTTCTGTTCTGCAGGAAATCTGCATTGTGAAAACACCAGGAGAGAAGTTGGGGATCAGTATTCGTGGCGGAGCCAAGGGTCACCCCGGAAACCCCCTCGATCCAACCGATGAGGGAGTCTTCATCTCCAAGGTAAGTGCTGCTTTATATTTTATAGAGATGTTCTGACGACCAGCACTTTCTGACTCGGCCTTTATCTATCTAGTTTGGATCTTTACCCTTCAGGAAGCAGATTTTCCTGCCGGGTGAACAACCTATACTTGAACTTTCCCAGTTTGATATTTAGAATTCTACATTGAGAAAGCTTTGACATATTTCAACAGTGCTGTACAGGGAATACTGAAACCTTCACATCATCCTGAGTCAGAGGAGCTTACACTCTAATGCCCCCAACAGTGTTGCATACTACTTTTGTACATTTTAACCACTTGCTTACTGGGCACATAAACCCCCTTCGTTCCCAGGCGAAATCTCAGCGTCCGGCACTGCGTCGCTTTAACTGACAATTGCGCGGTCGTGCGACGTGGCTCCCAAACAAAATTGGCGTCCTTTTTTCCCCACAAATAGAGCTTTCTTTTGGTGGTATTTGATCACCTCTGCGGTTTTTATTTTTTGCGCTATAAACAAAAAAAGAGCAACAATTTAAAAAAAATATATATTTTTTTTACTTGTTGCTATAATAAATATCCCAATTTTTTTTTAAAAAACTATTTTTTTTCTCAGTTAAGGCCGATACGTATTTTTCGACGTATTTTTGTAAAAAAAAAAAAAAAATCACAATAAGCGACTGGTTTGCGCAAAAGTTATAGCGCCTACAAAATGGGGAACAGAATTATGATTTTTTTTATTATTTTTTTTTTTACTAGTAATGGCGGCGATCTGCGATTTTTATTGGGACTGGGATATTGCGGCGGACGTATCGGACACTTTTGACACAAATTTGGCGCCATTCACATTTATACGGCGATCAGTGATATAAAAATGCACTAATTACTGTATAAATGTGACTGGCAGTGAAGGGGTTAACACTAGGGGGTGAGGAAGGGGTTAACTGTGTAGCCTGGGTGTGTTATAACTGTGTGGGGGGAGGGGGGTGACTGGGGGAGGGGACCGATGCTGTGTCTCTATGTACAAGAGACACAGATCGGTCTCCTCTCCTCTCACAGCACGTGGAGCTCTGTGTTTACACACAGAGCTCCACGTTCCTGCTGTCACCTACCGTGTCACCGACGATCGCGTGTACCCGGCGGACATCGCGGCCGCCAGGTACACGCATCGGGTCTTCGGCGATGCGTCGGGACAGTTTTTACCCGCCGCGCGCCACCCAGTGGCGCGCGCGGGTAATGCACATAAAGGCCGTTTTTAAACGGCCACTTGGCACTTGAGAGCCGCGCTGCGGACGTATTTCGTCTATAGCGCGGATCTCAAGTGGTTAAAGTGCCGACATATTCTGTGGTCCTACATCAGAAGAGCTTATAGGGGTCCCATCAATCTTGCAGGATCTTATTTTTTATATTGTGATGTATCAAGAGGAAAGGGCAGGACCAGAGCAAATAACTATGGAAGGGTGGGGGGGATCTCCGTCTTGGTTTCCCCCCGAGAGAGGCTGAAGGGTGACCTAGTCCACCAGTTATAACTGAATTGGCACGTTTTAGGTTTTACTAGTTCTCGTCTGGCCTATAGAATAATGACCGGAGGGGGGTGTGCATGGCTCAATCTGTCACTGATCAGTGTACTGGCTCACTGCCGGTACCATGTGATCGCATTGCCAAATTGCATCAGATTACATGACAATCGTAAACAATGGATGGCTTCCCTTCATGCCATTCAGTGTGTATAATTGTGTTGTTGGCTGTGATCGACCACAGTGATAACATGATACAGACATGGCCAATCACAGCCAATTTGTACCAATCACCGCTAACCACAACAAAATGAATGAATCGATTTCATTCAATAAAATGCTTCACTGCTATAAGCAATTGTAATGTGTAAAAAAAAAATTAAAAGTAGTAGTACAATGTTACTATGGTAACAGTGTTAAAGAAAATAATAATAATTGTAAAAAATAATAGCAGTTACCGTATTTATCGCGGTATAACGCGCTCCCGCATTTATCCTGCCCACCCCCAAAGTGACCCCCAATCCTGTAGAAAAAAAGTTATTTTTGTACTTACAGTTTTGGTGTCTTGCGCGGCGTCCATCGGCGGCCTCGTCGGGTCCATCGTTTTTCTGCGGCTTTGGGTGTCCTCTTCGGCGGGTCCGGCGTCCTTCTGCGGCTTCAGGTGTCCTTCTGCGGCGGGTCCGGCGTCCTCGCGTCCTCCCCGCTCCTTTCCCGCGCCGAGTTTTGAATACTGCGCCAGCATTTACCGAGCGCAGTACACTCGGGCAGGCTCGGCAACTGTCGCGCTCACGTCCTGTACGTCCAGGACGTGACCGCGGAAGAAGCCGAGACTGGCCGACTATACCCGAGCGTACTGCGCTCGGTATATGTCGGCGCAGTATTCAAAACTCGGCGCGGGAAAGCGGGTATCGGCGTATATCGTGCACCCACAATTTTGCCCTGATTTTCAGGGCAAAAAACTGCGTGATATACGCCGATAAATACGGTATATGATGATGCTGTACTACCCCAAAAATAAGCCCTAGTTTAAAATGTTTGTAAAATCTTATAATCCACTATTACAGTATTATATAATGTGCAATGTGTGTGTTTCTGTAATATAATTGCGGGGAAGAGAGCTCCGGAGGGTCACACAAGCGCAGAGCGGCGCTATAATGAAGGTATTTGCCACAATAACATTTCAGAAACACAATTGTACATTATATAATACTGTAATAGAGTGGATTATAGGATTTTACAAGCATTTTATCTCGGTTCACACTGGGGATTCCTGACAGGCAGGGAGGGAGAGAAGACGGCACATTTCATGGTAAGACCTACCCCGAAAATAAGCCCTACTGTGTCTTTTGTTGCCAAAATTAAAGGGGTTGTAAAGGTACCATTTTTGTTTCTTCTGTCTAACTACACACAGTAAGGCGAGGCTTTCTCCCTGGTGTGGAGTGTCGTGCTCGCCCTCTCCCTTGGACTACAAAGAGTCAGGACGCCCACAGCTCCTTTCTCTATCTGCAACGTAGAGAGCCTCCTGACTCTCCTGTAGTCCAAGGGAGGGGGCGAGCACGACACTCCACACCAGGGAGAAATCCTCGCATTACTGGGTGGAGTTACAGACAGAAGAACAGGAAGTGAGGATTTATCAGAAGAAATAAGGACATTTAAAAGCAAAATGGAAGGATGAGGTAAGTGAAGGAGGACTGCACTAAGGTAAAGGAAGCTATTTAGGGAAAAAAAATTGTACCTTTACAACCCCTTTTAATATAAGACCCGGGCTTATTTTCAAGGAAACACGGTACATACCAAAGTTTGTGGAGACTCTAACTGTCCTACAGACTAAGTAATATACACTGATTTGGGTTATTTTCACCAACGAAATGTAGTAGAATATATTTTGGCCTAAATTTATGAAGAAAGATTATTTGCAAAATTTTATAACAAAAATTAAGAAATCACATTTAGTTTTTTTGTTTGTTTTTTTTTAAGAATTTTCAGTCTTTTTTTTTTTGTTTAGCAAAAAAAAGATTAAGATTAAATTCTACCAAAATAAAGCTCTCTCTGTGTGATAAAAATAATACAAATGTCATATCGGTACAGTTGTTGCATGGCAGCGCGATTGTCATTCAAAGTGTGACGGCGCTAAAAATTGGCCTTGGAAGGAAGGGGGTGAAAGTGCCCGGTATTAAAGTGGTTAATGATCTTATCATTGAGTCTACCTCTTCTGTTTTGTAGTGAGATGTATTGAAGGTGTAAACAAAGTGCCACATTGTTCCCCCCATAATGCTCTGTGTAGTTTTCTGTACTTTCAATTGCATGGGAAAGATCTTGCGAGTGTAAGTGTCTCTAGCTGATTCCATCTTTCCTGCAGGTCAGTTCCTCCGGAGCAGCAGCTCGAGATGCTCGGCTGAAGGTCGGCATGCGGATTTTGGAGGTGAATCAGCAAAGCCTGCTGGGGATGACGCACACAGAGGCGGTCCAGGCACTGCGTGGAGTAGGCGACACGCTCCTTATTCTTGTCTGTGATGGCTTTGATCCGGTCTCCACTAACTCAATTGAGGTGAGATGTCTGCCTAATTGGCTTGTGCCGCTTTACTCGATCATTCCCAAACTTCTGTTTGGGATCTTAACCACTTCATTACCCAGCCATAGTGATATGACGTCCACAGATAGGATCTCTCATCCTGGGTGGACGTCATATGACGTCCTTGACTTTGTGGGTGGGGATATCTGAATGATTCCTGCAGCTAGAGGCATCATTCAGATATCATTCTTTCATACTGGCTATTCTGTGCACCATAAGAATGATCATAGCGGCCGTTCCGCCGATTAATCGTTCTTGGAGGTGACGGGAGGGGACACCCCCCCCCTCCCGCCGCGGTTCGGTGCCGGATGACGAGCATAGAGATTTCCGGTGACCGGATGGTGTCTATGACCGTCGGAGGCCCGGGCACGACGTTATGATGTCATGCCTGTCAGCATGAGATCGGTGATTTTCCTTAACAAATGTGTTCCTTCGAATTATTCGATTGTGTGTGCACAAGTCCGTCGGACTAAAATCCAAAGTACAAACACTCATGCTCCGAACCAATGCTAACCATCGGACAACATTTTTACGTGTTGCCCAAAAGGTGGTGCCAAAGAGACGAAAAGCCACGTAGTTTCGTGTATGTTGGCTGAAAAAGTTCTGCCGTCTGTATGCAGAACAAGTTCATGGCCAACGCCCTTCGCACAAAATTCCACGGATTTGTTCGATGGAAGTCCGATCGTGTGAATGCGGCTTTACGGAGCAGTAGATTGAAAGTTCTTTCAGGACGGAGTGGCACTCAATCCTAGAGTCCTGTGAGCCAATACTGTGTGAGGACACGCCCCCCTATGTGACGTGTTATTGCCCGGGGCTCATCAGGGCTGGACTGGGACAAAATTTGGCCCTGGACTTCATCCAGACTGGCCCACTTTGACATGTCTCTCCTATGGCGGCCGGACAACTCGGGCCGCCATACTTCCCCCCCCCCCCCCCGACCACCCAAGCCCCCTCTCCCCCTTCACTAGCAACTAGCCGTTCTACTTAAGAGTAGAACGGCTGGTACTGGTACTCTTATAGGCAGTACCAGTGGGGAAGCTAGACATTATTTCACCCGGGGCAAAGAATCAGTTCGGTGCCCCCCCTTATGGAACAAGTTTAGGCAGAAGTGAGAAACTCCCAGGCCATAGCTGTTGAGTCAGCTGTCTGTCACCTCCCCCCTGCTCCTTTGGTCCTCCCCCTGATTCTCTGTCCCCCCCCCCCCCCCCCAGGTGAGCGCTGCGGGAAGGGAGAGGAGGTGAGCTCTGCGGGGAGGGATAGACAGAGGAGCGGAGGGGGGGGGGGGGCGGCGGTCCGCTGTCACTGAAGCCAGCCCACTGAGCCATCGGCCCACCAGGAAACTCCCTGTAGTCCCAATGGCCAGTCCATCCCTGGGGCTCATGTGGATGGGTAGAAAGGCAGCCAGTGCCGTTCTGCCTGAAGAGCACTGTCAGCGCTGGACTGAATGCAAGTAGAGTTTGCGAATATCCTTTTTCCACTATAAGGGGAAGGGAGGAGTCTAAAAAATGTAGGAATTTTACGTTGATTTCATTATTCTTCCATCTTATGGCGAAATTACATCTATTTTCACTTTTATGCAGCCAGTAATACAAGGCGGCTGAACTCTGCCCTGCTTATCTCCACAGGCTTCTCCTGGCGTGATCGCCAATCCGTTCGCGTCCGGCCTTGGAAGGAAGAACAGCATGGAGAGCATCTCTTCCATCGATCGCGATATGAGTCCGGAAGAGATGGAGCGATTGCAGAAGGTGGGTTTAAAGCAAGCCGTGTCCTGTGGGGGGGTGGTGGCCTGTGCCTTCGGGAAGGGGGACCAGTGGTGACTTTGTGCTCCTCTCTAGCAGGAGGTGGAGGTGGTTCGGGAGGTGAAGTGGGAAAAAGAGGACATGGAGAAAGTGGTGAGCGCTCTCATTCACCTCGTACCCTGTCCGTCATTTATGTGGACTTCCCTTTCCTCTGTACATTTGTATGTGTATAGAACACAGCAGCACTCTCATCCACCATATAACATCACGATTGTTGTGTCACTGCGCGTTTTAGAGATATTTTATATTTCTTTTCTCTAAAGACATTTCCAGCCATTCACAGCACTAGCCTTTCTGCAACCTTCCTGTTTATCGTCCATTTCTGAAAGTAGATCTAAAGCCAAAACTTTATTTTTTCATTTCAGATAGAGTAGAAAATGGTTAAAGTGGAATTCTTGCTATACACTTAAAGTGGAGGTCCACCCTAAAAAAAAAAAAGCGGAGGTTCACCCTAAATCAGGGTTTAACAAATTTGCTTGGAATCTAGGAGCCAGCTAAAAAAGTTGGGAGCCAGAAAACGCGCTCCGTCCCGACGAGCTTGCACGCAGAAGCGAACACATACGTGAGCCGCGCCCGCATATGTAAACGGTGTTCAAACCACACATGTGAGGTATCACCGCGATTGGTAGAGCGAGAGCAATAATTCTAGCCCTAGACCTCCTCTGTAACTCAAAACATGCAACCTGTAGATTTTTTTAAACGTCGCCTATGAAGATTTTAAAGGGTAAAAGTTTGTCGGCATTCCACGAGCGGACGCAATTTTGAAGCGTGACATGTTGGGTATGAATTTACTCGGCGTAACATTATCTTTCATAATATTAAAAAAAAAAATGGGGATAACTTTACTGTTGTCTTATTTTTTAATTAAAAAAAGTGTAATTTTTTCCCAAAAAAGTGCGCTTGTAAGAACGCTGCGCAAATACGGCATGACAGAAAGTATTGCAACGATCGCCATTTTATTCTCTAGGGTGTTAGGATAAAAAATATATATTATGTTTGGGGGTTCTAATTAGAGGGAAGAAGATGGCAGTGAAAATAGTGAAAAATTACATTAGAATTGCTGTTTAACTTGTAATACCAACGGCCACCACCAGATGGCGTCAGCTTACACATCTGGTGGTAATAACTTATAATGGTGCCAGCTCACAAAAAAAGAAAAACATTTTTTTTTTATTTTGCCCCCCTTCCAAGCCAAGTCGCCAGGACCCTATTCCTAGTCGCCATGGCGACCTGGCGCCCGGGATTTGTCGAGCCCTGCCCTAAATGCATGTATATAACATTACATCCTGCATACTTCCACCATTTACAGTATGCTGTTTGTTTTTGTTTTTTTTTGCTGTACTATTGCTATTTGCCACCCGGCTTCCGGGTGCTGACTCCCGCGGGAGTAGGCGTTCCTATGCAGAGGCGAAGTGTCATGTGGGACTTCGCCCAGATAATTGACGTCTTGAGAAAAACTTCCCCTCGGCGCATAAGGCGCGTCACGAGTTTCCGAAAGTAGTTGAACTGCGAGTCGGCTCTATACCGCGCCTGCGCAGTCGGCTCTACACGGCTCCTAGTCGGTGCGCAGGCGCCGTATAGAGCCGACTCGCAGTTTGGCTACTTTCGGAAACTCGTGACGCGCGTTATCCACCAGAGGGGCGGAGTTTTTCTCAAGACGTCAATCATCTGGGCGAAGTCCCACATGACACTGCGCCTCTGCATAGGAACACCTACTCCCGCGGGAGCTAGTAGTCGGGTGGAAAATAGCAATAATACGGTATGTACAGCAAAAAAATTAAAACAAACGGCATACTGTAAATGTTGAAAGTATGCAGAATGTAATGTTCTATACATGTTTTTAGGGTGAACCTCCGCTTTACCATTCTCCTTAAAAATGTAAAAAAAAAAACATTTGAAAACAAATATATTTTACTTACAAGAAAAGCCTGTTACTAGGCACTCTTCCTAATCTGCCACTTCCTACTTCTCGGAGCTCCTCATTTCCTTCCTCCTTCGCATTGCCTCTTGGGGAAAAAGGGCGCGCTGTCTTCTGGGACCTTTGTGTCGTGCAACTCGCGCATGCACAGTAGGAAACGGGCAGCGAAGCCGCAAGGCTCCACTGCCTGTTTCCCTTAGTTAGGATGGTGGCGCCGGCACCTGATCCGAGGGACAGATTGGCCTCTGGGGGGCCAAAATCGTGGGCTTCCTGGACAGGTAAGTGTCCTTATTAAAATTCAGCAGCTACAGTGTTTGTAGCTGCTGACTTAAAAAAAAAATTGCGGCTCGAATACTGCTTTAACTAGTTTTAAAAGTGTTCCCTCCCCCCTCCTAACACCTATGCTGACTATCCTTCGCACCAACAATAGGGCTAGTAAAGCCTGGAGCTGTAATGTTACTCATATAGGCTTTAAAGGAACACTAATTTTAATTTATTTATTTTTTTAAATAACAAACATGTTATACTTACCTCCACTGTGGCTCGTTTTGCACACAGTGGCCCCGATCCAGGTGTTCTAGGGTCCTTCGGCGGCTGTAGTGGCTCCCCCCACAAGAGCTTTCCACCTTCATGCATGGTGGAAAGCTCTTGCGGGCGCTCTCCTGTGATACAGCGGCAGCCATAGCCGCCGAATGTATCACTCGGCCCCGCCCCCCGCGTCATTGGATGAGATTGACAGCAGCGCCAGCCAATGGCTGCGCTGCTTTCAATCCATCCAGGGTCAACTTCCAGGCTACCAGTTTGTTTTTTGTGGGTGTTTTTTCTGGATTTTTGGTTGACATTCTGTCTCTATCATTTAAAATACAGCTATGATAAAAAATGATAGACCCTTCATTTCTTTGTAAGTGGCAAACTTGCAAAATCTGCAAGGAATCAAACCATTATTTTCCCCACTGTAGGTGTATAGCCAGAATTCCACTTTAAAACCCTTGTTCGTTTTTTTTTTTTTTTTTTTTCTGTTGGGGAGACTTTCCTTTACTTCCTGTCGACAGAAAGGGATGTTAAAATCTCTGAGACGAGGGAAACCTCCTCTTGACTATCACCTGAATAAGAGTCTCCATCGGAAGATTTCCCCTCTATTCCTGCTCCGGTGGCAACTTGAGATTTCAATCCCATTAAAGTGGATGTAAACCCCAAAAAATGTTTTTTGATGTCGCAATGTAGAGAATAAGATTTCCTATTATCTGTGCCCAGTATTGCCACACAGAGTTAATCCAGCTCTGAGCAATCCTCTTTTATTGTTCAGTGAAAATGAACAGACTTCCAGATAAAACCCTGTCTAAATAAAAAGTCCTTTCCTCTCTCCTTGCTTTGAGTGACAGGTTATTTACATATCTAGCTTGGACATGTTTATAATATGTTATGTTATGTTTATCATAATATGAGGTGATCCACAGGTCATTGTATATTACCAGGATGTGTTATGTGGGGGAGGGGTGGATTTCTCACTTTTTATACTGTGGATCACCTCATATTATAAACATAACATATGATAAACATGTCCAAGCTAGATATGTAAATAACCTGTCACTTAAAGCAAGGAGAGAGGAATGGACTTTGTATTTAGACAGGTTTTTATCTGGAAGTCTGTTCATTTTCACTGAACAATAAAAGAGGATTGCTTAGAGCTGGTTTAACTCTGTGTGGCAAGACTGGGCATAGATAATAGGAAATCTTATACTCTACATTGTGACATCAAAAAAAAAAATGAATACACTGCAGATAGCAATACAAAACTTTACAAGGGTTCTAACCCTTCCATCCAAAAATAACCAAAACAAGTTTGGGCTTTAGATGCACTTGAACTAATAAAAATAATCTTTGGATTGTCTATTGCCTAATCAATGATCATCATTTTCGGGTCACTCCAACCAAAAGTCATTCTATGCTTGGAGTGGCCTTGTCCTTTGTCCCTTTTTTTCTTTTCTGCCTCATGGTCTCCATTGTTTTCAGCTCACACAATGTTTCTCGTTTCTCTTTGCTGTGATCCTCTTCCAGCTCCCCAGTCTTCTGTACACTAAAACCTCCTCCATCCGCTCATTCCTGCCAGTCTGCCCATTTCCATCTGTCGTCCTCAGCTCCATCCTATGATTTCCCTTCCTTGTAAATCCTACTATGGTTGGGTTGCTTTAATTTTTTTTTTTTTTTTTGAGCCTTCCCCATCCCTCACTTACCCTTCTCCAGCCAATGATCTGTCAGCATGCAATGGCCTGCATGTCGTCTTACTTTTCTTGTGCTCCGTTTCTTTTCCCCTCTGCTCCTGCCCTGTGCATGGCTTCGGCTCCTGTGGCTCGCTCTGACTGTCCTGTCTCTGTCAAGGAGAAAATGCGCAAGGAGCGCGAGGAGGCTACGCGGCTCCTCGAAGAGGAAGCTAAGGTGAGAGACCTGTCTGTAATACCCGACGTTATAGACTCTGTAGGGGAGTTTACCTTCCTGTCAGTTACGGACCCAAAGCTCCAGGCAATATAAACCGTCATTAAAGCGGGAGTTCACCCAAAAATCAACTTTCTGCAGTTAGATCCAGCATACTGCTGACATCTGCAGCATGCTTGTCTTTTTTTTTTTTTTTGGTACTTATCGTTTTAGCAGTATTTCTTCTATGGCTCCGAGCGGGGATTACTTCCTGGTATAGGTGTTCCCGAAGACGAGCAAGTTGATTGACAGCCTTCGATAGCGCGTCACGGCTTCCGAAAATGCACACTAGTGGCACTCGGCAATTTACGGCGCCTGCACAGTCAGCTCTACACGGCAGGCGCAGGTGCCGTAAACAGCCAAGTGTCACCTCTGCTGTTTTCGGAAGCCGTAACGCGCTATCGAAGGCCGTCGATCAACTTGCTTGCCTTCGGGAATGCCCATTCCCCGCAGGATTCCCCGCTCGGAGCCGTAGAAGAAATACTGCTAAAACGATAAGTACCAAAATAAAATAAAGACCAGCATACTGCAGATGTCAGCAGTATGCTGGATCTAACTGCAGAAAGTTGATTTTTGGGTGAACTCCCGCTTTAAGGACCCGTTGATATCTTTGCACCTTTGTCCTTAATAAGGACACTTGCACTACAATTTTTATTGTTTTATTTTGGTTGCGCACTCACCTTTTTATTTTTTAACGTATTTCCCAATCTTTAGCCTTTTCTAAGTCAGGTGCAGCACCTTCACATTTATCACTTATCAGTTTATTTTTCATTAATTTATTGTTTGCACATGTGCACTTTGCTTTGCTGGGGGTAGCGCCGATTGCCTACGCTGCACGATATATTTGCACTGTAGTAATGTGTGTCAGCGCCATCAAGGGCGGAATGACAACTCATGGGGCCCCTGGGCTTACAGATGGCCACCATGCTAGGAGGCGGGGCAGCTAAAATCTCAGGATTTTCATATGAAAAGCATGTCGGTTTCGGACATCGCCGTTTCTAAAGTGCGCCTGGGCTGTTGTCGACGTAGACATTAGCGCTCGTCTCAATTGTAAATATCTCCTAAACCGTAAAGGTTTAGAAGATATTTCCAGCACCTACAGCTAAGCCTTAATCTATTCTTACAGGGTGTACAACCACTTACAGAGTGTAGAACCACTTTAAAGTGGAACTTCCCTTTTTGTGTGGAGCTTCGCTTTAAGATCCCATTCACACTGGTGCCGCCCATAGCGTTGGCGGGAAAAAGCCGCTATTTTACCGTCGGAATAGCGGCGCATTTCGGCCGCTAGCTGGGCGCTTTTAACACCTGCTAGCGGCCGAGAAAATGTTAATACCGGTACTGCGACGCTGCCCACTGGTTAAAGGAAAAAAAAAAATGGTATGCCTTAGGAAAGGGTTGTTTTATTGTACAGCTTTGGTTGTGACATGTTTTACACACTACGTACTGAAAGAGGGGGAGTTTTAAGTGGCACGTAGAGATTCTCCCCAATGTAGTGTTACTGTTTGGTGTTCCGGTGAGCAGAGGGTAGGTGGTATAGGAAGCTGCAGGGGTTGCTTGATTTCGGACTCTCGGATGAGTAACGGACAACAATGAGGCTTTTTATTCTGGGGCAGAATCTTCCCAGGGACCACAAATGTAAGGGGCATTATTCTCTACTGATCATCATGTTCATGCTATACTTAAACAAAGACGACACTAAAATCACAATAACAAACAGAAACAAGGCCAGAAATGAATACAATACTGTAATAAACCATAACATCATATTAACCACCTGAGAGCCGCACTATAGACGAAAGACGTCCACAGCGCGGCTCTCAACTGCCTGGTGGACGTCCCTGGATGTCCTTTTATGTGCATTTCTCGCGCGCGCCGCTGGGAAACACTGTGCCCAGCGCATTGCTGAGATGCCGAGGCGCGTGCCTGGCTGCCGCGATATCCGCCAGGTACCCGCGATTGGCGGTGACAGCAGGGACGTGGAGCTATGTGTGTAAACCCAGAGCTCCATGTCCTGTCAGGGAGAGAGGAGACCGATCTGTGTCCCTTGTACATAGGGACACGGCATCGGTCACCTCCCCCAGTCAGTCCCCTCCACACACACACAGTTAGAACACACCCAGGGAATACATTTAACCCCTTCCTCACCCCCTAGTGTTAACCCCTTCCCTGCCAGTCACATTTATACAGTAATTAGTGCATTTTTATAGCACTGATCGCTGTATAAATGTGAATGGTCCCAAAAGTGTCCGATATGTCCGCCGCAATATCGCAGGCATGACAAAAAAAACTAGTAACTACTAGTAAAAAATAAAAATCATAAAACTATCCCCTATTTTGTAGGCGCTATAACTTTTGCGCAAACCAATCAATATAAAATATGTAGAAGAATACGCATTGGCCTAAACCGAGGAAAAAAATATTTTTTTTAAAAAATATTAAAAAAAAAAAATGGGATATTATTATAACAAAGTAAAAAATATAGTTTTTTTTTCAAAATTTTCTGTCTTTTTTGTTTATACCGCAAAAAATAAAAATCGCAGAGATGATCAAATACCACCAAAAGAAAGCTCTACTTGTGGGGAAAAAATGATAAAAATATAATTTGGGTACAGTGTTGTATGACCGCGCAATTGTCATTCAAAATGCGCCAGCGCTGAAAGCTGAAAATTGGTCTGGGCAGGAAGGGGGTTTAAGTGCCCAGTAATGAAGTGGTTAAAATACTACAAAGAATAAACAATATTGATTGAAAAACAGAAAATGAAACTACTGAAATGCACAAATTACACCACTTTACCAAAAAATCATTAAACATTGTTGGCCTAATACCATTATCATTTAAAAATTACATAAAAATGTATCTCAAGGGCTCATCTGTGATAGATAGATAGATAGATAGATAGATAGATAGATAGATAGATAGATAGATAGATAGATAGATAGATAGATAGATAGATAGATAGATAGATTGATTGATTTTTACCTCTTACACATCTATTGCATTGCACAGAATAGGTAAAATGCATTTCTTATTCACTGCAGAACACAGAAAGTCACGTCCCTGGGCTCTTATATTATACTGCCACCTACAGGAGTATTTGGCACTGAATAACAGAACAAAAAAAATAAATATGCAAACCCAGGATAACCACTCACACTATCCATAATGCCTCAATTTGATCCTTTTTGGTGGGTTCTGGCTGATCAGTATATGGGTCAGTACTGTCTTCTGTGTCACGTATCAGATAAGACCAGAACTGTGTGGACTGCAACAGAAGAAACCCAAACGTGTGTAAGTGAAATATAATGATTTATTAAAGATAAGTGAAATAATATGGATACAACCACCTCCAATACCACACAGTGCACAGCAACCAATACCAAACAGAACCCACAAATAACTGTGATGAGCTTTAACAAAGCGTGTTTTGGAGCAAGTGTAAACTAGCTCTTATGGTGACTTATATATTTAGGCTTCTTCCTTTGAATCCCGTGCCCAGAAAACAAACTTTCACATTAGGGTTGGTTACTTTCAGGTCCTATTCTGTGGTCTCCAGTTAACCACTTCCTGCCTGTTGAAGTGAAGATTTCTGGATGATTACTGCAGCTACAGGCATCCAGATATCTCACTTTTTTTTAGCCAGCGATTCTCTCTAACATAAAAGCCATCCTAGCAGCTAGTTAGCTGCTGGACTGCTTTAACAAGTAGCGGGAGGGGACTCCTCCCGCCACCCATTGGTCCCTCTCCGGTCTCTCCCGTGTGATCGGAGAGCCCCAGATCGAATCAAGTGGCGGGTCCGGGTTACCACAGCGATGGCCGAAAACTGGATGGTCTCCAGCCATCCCTTATGATCCTGGTAGGCCAGAAGCCACTTCGGGTAATGGCAGATGTACACACTGCTAATTTTTTTTTTTTTCCTGGTTGTTTTTTTTTATCTTATGGTTTCCAGGGTAGAGGGGGGAGGTTTGGTTCTAAAGCCCCATACACACTATCGGTTTTCCTGCAGGTTTTTCTCTTCGGGTTTACCAAAACCATGTGCCTGCCAAGGGCCTGCCTGATTGCATACAAATTGAAATTCTTAAGGTTTGACCTCATATTAGATTGTTTTGGTAAACCTGAAGAGAAAAACCTGCTGGAAAACTGATAGTGTGTATGGGGCTTTAGACTACATAAAGAGGATCTGTCATGCCTCATTTCTATCGCAACTTAAAGTGCTTCGCAAACTGTTAGCGCTATATGAATCCTGTATAAAAAAAATCTATAATAATAATCAGAAGGGATGTTTACATTTCTTGTGATAGGAATAAAAGTGATAAAAAAAAATATATATATATTTTTTTAAAGCGCCGGGGCAAATGCATACATGGGTAACGCCTTCATATGTAAACTGTGTTTGCACCACACATATGAGGGTATCACTGCGATTGTTGGAGCGTGAGGAATAATTCTAGCGCCAGACCTCCTCTAACGCTAAACTGGTAACCTGTACAAATTTTAAGGCATTGCCTATGGAGGTTTTTAAGTACCAAAGTTTGGCGCCATTCCACGAGCGTGCACAATTTTAAACCGTGACAAGTAGCCATCTTTTATAGTTGACCAAAAAATTGGGTTATATATTGTTTTTTTTTTTTTTATTCATTCATTTAATTCATTTTTTCATTCAAGTGTATTTTTTTTCCAAAACAAATATCGTTTAAAAATGCCACTTCGCAAATACGGTGTGACATAAAAAAAAAAAATATATATATATTATACATTATATATACACACACACACCTCTAGAGGCAGTCGCAGTAATGGCTCAAAGTGGCCCCAGAGAGCAGTAAGTGGGACCCTCATTCGAGTGTAAGCCGAGGGGGGCTTTTTCAGCACAAAAATGTGTCCTGAAAATTTGGCTTATACTCGAGTATATACGGTGTGTATGTATGTATGTATGTATACTACTATTGAGTCAGCTTGCAGATCGCAATGTCTGATGGTTCGGTCATCCAAGGCTCCGGGATCCGAACTACAGCTATGTGTCGTTCGCAATCCATTATAACAAACACCAGGCAGGCTGTATGTAAGTTCAAACAGGAAGACCTTTTTTGGAAGCACACAACACACTTTTACAGAATTTGGAACATCCCGCCCCCAACAACCGATTTCCTATTGGTCAATTGTAAAGTACATGTAGTTCTCCTTCAGGTCCTCTTAGCCATGCAAATGAGGACTTGAAAATGAGTCAGCAGGGATTGGTCCAAAAGCTTGATTAGAAGGACTGCTATGTTTAATGAGACAGAAGCCCCAGGGGGCAATCAATGTACACAATAGCCAGACACAGAAAAATTGAGCCGTCTGGAGCAGGGATCCTCAAACTACGGCCCTCTAGCTGTTGCAGAACTACACATCCCATGAAGCATTGTAGCACACGGACATTCACAGACATGACTAGGCATAATGGGAATTGTAGTTCCTGAACAACTGGAGGGCCTTAGTTTGAAGACCCATGGTCTGGAGCCTTAAGACAGAGCAGAAGACCCCCCACTGTGTAACAGATTTCAAGGAGGAACACTTCCGCATTTCAAGGTCCATGACAATACTTCCCCTGGGAAACAGTCCAACAGCCACAGTGGGACCCCGAACGGGTCAACTCGAGGATGTTGGAAAAGTAGTCTTAAGGTTCCAGGTCTGTCTGCCGGGGTAACCCCTCCCGTCTCAGTGCCAGCATGTCCCGGGTCCCCAGTATCTTTTCTGGCCCATAGTCTGTCGGTAGGAGGCCCGCCCCCAGTCCCTTCCAAAACACACAGTGGGCTAGATTCACATAGATTAGCGGATCTTTAGATCCGCGTAATCTATGTGATTTACGATCCGCCGGTGCAATTTTGAGAGGCTATTGCAGTATTCACAAAGCACTTACCTTGAAACTTGCACCGGCGGATCGTAACTCCCCCGGCGGAATTCAAATTCCGCGGCTAGGGGGAGTGTAGTATTTAAATCAGGCGCGTCCCCGCGCCGATTTAAATGTGCATACGCCGCCGGCGTGCATTGCTCACACTGACGTCGCTAGGACGTCAGTGGTTTCGGCTTGAGCGTAATCTGCGTCGGGCCGAATTCTGAATTGACGTACACAAACAACGTTAAAATTTAAAACTTGGCGCGGGAACGACGGCCATACTAAACAGGGGTAACTATCCGCCGGAAAAAGCAGAACGCAAACGACGTGAAAAAAAAGCGGCGGGCGTTCGTTACTGAATCGGTGGTTCTCCTCATTTGCATATCCGACGCGTAAAAAAACGTGGCGACACCTAGCGGCCGGCGGGAGATTGCAGCCTAAGATCTGACGGTGTAAAGCTCCATTCACACCTTGGCGACAAAACGCCTGATGCTCGATACGCTGGAGGGGCGAATTTCCATTGCTGTCTATGAGATGGTTCACATCTCACGCCTAAACGCCTTTTTTTCAGGCGGCATTGGCGTTGGGCCGTAGACAGCAATGGAAATGATTTGTTAAAAAAAAAAAAAAGTTAAACGAATCACGGCAAAATACGCCACGTACGCGGCGTTGTCGCCTAGGTGAGAATGCAGACTTGGTCACTTACACCTGTCGGATCTAAGGGAGATCTATGCGCATAGATCCGATCAGGAGATCCGCCGTCGTATCTCTTGATGAATCTGGCCCAGTAACAGTGAGTTCTGTCACAATATATGTATACATTTTTTTTTTTTTTTTTTTTTTTTAATTGGGGGGGTTCGAAGTAATTTTCCAGCAAAAAAAAATGATTTTTTACATGTAGGAGAGAGATGTCAGAATTGCCTGGGTGGGACCTGGTTAGGGTGCCTTCCTCTCAGACCTCTTTATCTAGGATTGTTAGACACTCTGTAGTTCTTTTATCTCTCTACTACTGTTGAGACTTACTATTGTCTCTTATATTTTCAGGGCTACACAACGCCATCTACGGAACCTATGATGATGGATTACAAGACACTGGCAGCGTTACCCAGCAGCGGCCTGCCCAAGGGGAACAGAGTGAGTGTAAAGGCGGATGGGCCATACGCTATGTGGTCTGGCAATACTTGTGTTTCTAGTGACAAAATTTACGAATTGCCAATCGGATGTTTGTTGCCAGCCGAGACATCATCTTTCAAACTCCGTTGTCTCCTTTCTTGTTGATAAGCCCCCCACTCTGTTATCAGTTGCTGAATGTATTGCGATTTGTTAATTAACTGTTCTATGTCTCCTGTATTTGGACCGTCATGTTGGCTTTTATTGGTTGCTGTAACTTGTCTCTAGGCGTTCTTTTCTGGCTGTCATTTGTGGTCATCTGGCTGGACATGTGTAGTCAGCGAGGTCACTTGACTTATTGCTATCGGGTATTCATGTCGTCCCACATATTTGCTGATGTGATCACTGTCTTGTGTGTTTGTATCTATGGAACTGCAATATAAGTGTCATAAAAGAGGACCTATTACATTCACATATATTGGGCTAAAAATTTAATATTTTAGGAACTTCCACTTTCCAGAGAAACTCCTGAAGTGGATGTTGACCGAGAGGCTTCTCTGCTTTTGTTGATCTGCGCTCATTCTCCTAGAATCTTTCTGTTCTTCTCTCTTCCACTAGTTCTTAGCTGCCATTTAACTTTTCCACTGCCTAGGCCTACTAATTTTCTGTAGAGAGGTATATCTGACAATTTTGCCAATTAAGTACACTAAGATTTTTAAATTTGACAGGTTCTCTTAAAGTGGAAGTAAACCCATCCATAAAACGGTTGCGTTTCGGTGCCGGAAATTTAACCCTCCCATTGGTTGTGCTCTCAACCAAACTGTCAAACCATTCAACGGCTGGTGTCCTAACTGATCACATGTGCAGCATCATGGCAGTTGTAGATTAACAGAGGCCAAGATGGCAGCTTCCTTGGTTGAAAACGATGGGAAGGTTTACTTCCACTTTAAAGGCAAAATGGTTATTGTTATGCGATTGCTAAATGATTTGATGTATTGCATTGGGGACATGCAGTACTACTTTCACCCACTAGGCTGCATATCCCATTATACCTATAACTGTATGCAGTGCTGGGACAGGGACCTTGAGCACCCAAGGTGGAAAGACCAAAGTGCATTACCCCATTATGAGCTGTGGACTACTTTAACAAAATAGGTTGCATGTCCTGCCCCTTTTTTGCACCCATATTGGCCCAGCCCTGTCTGTATTCTCTTGGCTTTCACCCTTGATGGGGATGTAAGATCCCTATTAGAATTCATTGCAGAACTGTTTATGCTCTGCTGTGGGTAAAATAAGTGCCAGCATTTTGGTGCAAAACCATCAAGACTGTTGTCAGTAGCTGTTCTGACCTGCACCCCTGGCTATGTTCGCGTGTGTAAGAGTTTGCAGCATATGGTGGGTTGTAACATTTTGTAAAGTGGACAATATTTAGTTTTTTGTCTGCTGTGGGCAGTTGTTGGACCTAGCACAGTGACTGACTGTATTCAGTTATTTGTGAGAGCTGACCGCAGGATTGCAAGGGTCAAATATTTAGGCCTGGTCATACAGTAGGCTTAGGCAATTGTATCTCATGCAAATTATCTCCTTGGTACAAAGCAGAAAGGGTCTGATGTTTGGGCAGCTGATGGAGTCAGGTTAGCTCCATGTTGGGCTGGTGTTCAAGAAGCTTGCTTAGATCCATTGGCTTTAAGAATGTCCCCCCAATACAATGCTAAGCTTTCTCCATTGGCTTCCCTAATGTCTGCCCAACATGGAACAGGCTTAGCTCCATGTTGGGCAGATGTTCAGGAAGCCAATGGAGCAGACTTGGCTTCATGTTGGTCAGAGGTTAGGGAGGCCAATGGAGCAGGCTTAGCTTCATATTGGTCGGAAGTTCAGAAAGACATTGAAACAGGCTTGGCTCCATGTTGGGCGGACGTTCAGGAAGCCAATGAAGCAGGCTTAGCTGTTAAGCAGGCGTTCAGGAAGCCAATGGAGCAGTGTTGGCCCCCATGTTGGGCTGATGTTCAGGAAGCCAATGGAACAGAGTTAGTCCCGTGTTGGACTAATCTTATGCAGCCAATGGAGAATGGTTAGCTCCACATTTGCTGACGTTAGGCAGCCAATGGAGAAGGGTTAGCGCCATGTTGGACTGGTGTTCAGGAAGCCAATGGAGCAGGCTTATCTCCATGTTGGGGCGGACGTTCAGGAAGCCAGTGGTGCAGGCTTGGCTCCATATGGCCCGGACATTCAGGAAGCTGATGAAGCAGGCTTAGCTCCATGTTGGGGCGGACGTTTAGGAAGCCAGTGGTGCAGGCTTGGCTCCATATGGCCCGGACGTTCAGGAAGCTGATGAAGCAGGCTTAGCTCCATGTTGGGATGGACGTTCAGGAAGCCGGTGGTGCAGGCTTGGCTCCATATGGCCCGGACATTCAGGAAGCTGATGAAGCAGGCTTGGCTCCATGTTGGGGCGGACGTTTAGGAAGCTGATGAAGCAGGCTTAGCTCCATGTTGGGGCGGACGTTCAGGAAGCTGATGAAGCAGGCTTAGCTCCATGTTGGGGCGGACGTTCAGGAAGCTGATGAAGCAGGCTTAGCTCCATGTTGGGGCGGACGTTTAGGAAGCTGATGAAGCAGGCTTAGCTCCATGTTGGGGCGGAAGTTCAGGAAGCTGATGAAGCAGGCTTGGCTCCATGTTGGGGCGGAAGTTCAGGAAGCTGATGAAGCAGGCTTAGCTCCATGTTGGGTGGGCATTCAGGAAGCCAATAAAGCAGGCTTAGCTATTGGGCGGACATTCAGGAAGTCAGTGGAGCAGTGTTAGCCGCATGTTGGGCTGATGTTCAGGAAGCCAATAGAACAGAGTTAGTCCCATGTTGGATTGATGTTATGCAGCCAATGGAGAATGTTTAGCTCCACAATTGCTGACAGGCAGCCAATAGAGAAGGGTTGGCGCCATGTTGGACTGGCGTTCAGGAAGCCAATGGAGCAGGCTTAGCTCCATGTTGGGGCGGACATTCAGGAAGCCGATGGAGCAGGCTTGGCTATTGGGCGGACATTCAGGAAGTCAATGGAGCAGTAAAAGTCCTATGTTGGGCTGATGTTATGCAGCCAATGGAGAATGGTTAGCTCCACAATTTGCTAATGTTCAGGAAGCCAATGGAGCAGAGTTTGTTACATGTTGGGCTGATGTTCAGGAAGTCAATTAAGAAAAATTAGCTACATGTTGGGCTGATCAGGAAGCCAATGGAGCAAAGTTGGCTACGTGCCTGGCTGATGATCATGCAGCTAATGGAAGAAGCTTTGCTCCCTGTTGGGCTGATGTTCAAGTAGTTAATGGAACAAGTTTGCCTCCCTGTTGAGCTGACTTTAGTCAGCTGAAGGAGCAAGGTTGGGGGCAATGTTGTCTAACGCTGGTGAGATTAATGGGGTTTTGTCCTGGTAACCTAATATGATGAGACTAGTGGTGGGGTCAGATTAAACTGTTGAAGATTTTGTTGGTATTTTTAGAGGCCTGAGAAGTGAAGGTTTTCCAAGCAAAAACTGGGTGTAGATTTGGAATTACTGGTAGTTTCCAGCATCCAGGAGTTTGGTATTGCTGCAGAGCAACCAGCAGTTTTTCCATCTCCAGGCTCTGAAATGTTGGTCCTTGGCTGACAGTGTTAAGGACATTGATGTGCTATACCTTCCTCCTGGTGCAGGTGTGGGATGGGGTGAAGACCCATGATGCGCCAGACCTTCCTCTTGGTGCAGGTGTGGGATGGGGTGAAGACACATGATGTGCCAGACCTTTCCTCTTGGTGCAGGTGTGGGATGGGGTGAAGACCCATGATGTGCCAGACCTTCCTCTTGGTGCAGGTGTGGTATGGGATAAAGACCCATGATGTGCCAGACCTTACTTTCTGGTGCAGGATGGGTGAAGACCCATGATGTGCCAGACCTTCCTCCTGGTGCAGGTGTGGGATGGGGTGAAGAACCATGATGTGCCAGACCGTCGTCCTGGTGCAGGTGTGGGATGGGGTGAAGACCCATGATGTGCCAGACCTTCCTCTTGGTGCAGGTGTGGGTTGGGGTGAAGACCCATGATATGCCAGACATTTATCTTGGGCCAGGTGTGGGATGGGGTGAAGACCCATGATGTGCCAGACCTTCCTTTCTGGTGCAGGTGTGGGATGGGGTGAAGATCCATGATGTGCCAGACCTTCCTCTTGGTGCAGGATGGGGTGAAGACCCATGATGTGCCAGACCTTCCTCCTGGTGCAGGTGTGGGATGGGGTGAAGACCCATGATGTGCCAGACCTTCCTCCTGGTGCAGGTGTGGGATGGGGTGAAGAACCATGATGTGCCAGACCATCGTCCTGGTGCAGGTGTGGGATGGGGTGAAGACCCATGATGTGCCAGACCTTCCTCCTGGTGCAGGTGTGGGATGGGGTGAAGAACCATGATGTGCCAGACCATCGTCCTGGTGCAGGTGTGGGATGGGGTGAAGACCCATGATGTGCCAGACCTTCCTCTTGGTGCAGGTGTGGGTTGGGGTGAAGACCCATGATATGCCAGACCTTTATCTTGGGCCAGGTGTGGGATGGGGTGAAGACCCATAATGTGCCAGACCTTCCTCTTGGTGCAGGTGTGGGATGGGGGTGAAGATCCATGATGTGTCAGACCTTCCTTTCTGGTGCAGGAAGGGGTGAGAACCCATGATGTGCCAGACCTTCCTCCTGGTGCAGGTGTGGGATGGGGTGAAGACCCATAATGTGCCAGACTTTCCTCCTGGTGCAGGATGCGGTGAAGACCCATGATATGCCAGACCTTCCTCCTGGTGCAGGTGTGGGATGGGGTGAAGATCCATGATGTGCTAGACCTTCCTCCTGGTGCAGGTGTGGGATGGGGTGAAGACCCATGATATGCCAGACCTTTCTCTTGGTGCAGGTGTGGGATGGGGTGAAGACCCATGATGTGCCAGACCTTCCTCCTGGTGCAGGATGGGATGAAGTCCCATGATGTGCCAGACCTTCCTCCTGGTGCAGGAGTGGGATGGGGTGGGGTGAAGACCCATGATGTGCCAGACCTTCCTCCTGGTGCAGGATGGGATGAAGTCCCATGATGTGCCAGACCTTCCTCCTGGTGCAGGATGGGATGAAGTCCCATGATGTGCCAGACCTTCCTCCTGGTGCAGGAGTGGGATGGGGTGAAGACCCATGATGTGCCAGACCTTCCTCCTGGTGCAGGATGGGATGAAGTCCCATGATGTGCCAGACCTTCCTCCTGGTGCAGGATGGGATGAAGTCCCATGATGTGCCAGACCTTCCTCCTGGTGCAGGTGTGGGATGGGGTGAAGACCTATGATGTGCCAGACCTTCCTCCTGGTGCAGGTGTGGGATGGGGTGAAGACCTATGATGTGCCAGACCTTCCTCCTGGTGCAGGTGTGGGATGGGGTGAAGACCTATGATGTGCCAGACCTTCCTCCTGGTGCAGGTGTGGGGTGAAGATCCATGATGTGCCAGACCTTCCTCTTGGTGCAGGTGTGGGATGGGGTGAAGACCCATGATGTTCCAGACCTTCCTCTTGGTGCAGGTGTGGGATGGGGTGAAGACCCATGATGTGCCAGACCTTCCTCCTGGTGCAGGATGGGGTGAAGACCCATGATCTTCCAGACTTTCCTCCTGGTGCATGTGTGGAATGGGGTGAAGACCCATGATGTTCCAGACCTTCCTCTTGGTGTGGGATGGGGTGAAGACCCATGATGTGCCAGACCTTCCTTCTGGTGCAGGATGGGGTGAAGACCCATGATGTGCCAGACCTTCCTCCTGGTGAAGGATGGGGTGAAGACCCATGATGTGCCAGACCTTCCTCCTGGTGCAGGTGTGGGATGGGGTGAAGACCCATGATATGCCAGACCTTCCTCCTGGTGAAGGATGGGGTGAAGACCTATGATGTGCCAGTCCTTCCTCCTGGTGCAGGTGTGGGATGGGGTGAAGGAAATGTGGTGGTGGGGTAACTTGCCAGACAGTAGCCAAGGAATGTGACACTTGCAGCAGCTTGGCTGGTCTCTGGCTACCAGTTTGGAATTGTATTTTTATATACACGCAGGTGTTGGGTTAGTGATGATTCCAGGCCTTCATCCTGGTGCAGGTGGGGGGATGGGGTGAAGAATGTGGTGGTTTTCTGGGAATGTGTCATTCCTGTAGTCAGGTTCTATTCCTGCCGCATGGCTCACAGCTGCCATTCCAAAGCCTTGGAATCACAAGAGGCTCTCCTCCTCCCCCCCTCGCACTATTTTTGGAAGCCCTTGTATGTGTGTCTGCCCTGCTGGGGAAATAGTGCGAGGAGAGAGGACAGATCACACCTCGGAACCTCAAAGAGCGGTCAGGAAACTGTGAGTACTCGCAATGTTCACCTGGGGGGCATGGGGGTTCCCTGTCATTGTTTGGTGTCCGTCTGTCTGTCTGTGACCAGCCTTCCCGAACCCCAAACTCCTTCCCGAGCCCCAGACTCCTTCCCTTCTTACAGTCCAATGCGTCCTGTTGGTATGACCGAGTGCCAGAAAGTGAGCTTGTGTAGGAGGTTTTTATTCTTGCAACTAACCTAACCTTCAACAATCCCATCCGGTGCTTTCTAGGCATACACTGATTATTTTATTTATTTTTTCTATA
The DNA here is from genome assembly GCF_905171775.1 of Rana temporaria. Taxonomy (NCBI): domain Eukaryota; kingdom Metazoa; phylum Chordata; class Amphibia; order Anura; family Ranidae; genus Rana; species Rana temporaria. Next base: position 412,530,949 of record NC_053493.1, on the reverse strand, counting down.
TAGTTAGAACTCCTTTTTTGGTGCTCCTTCCTAACCATCCATAGACATGCAGATCTGCACTCGCTGTATATTCTGTTCTGAGCAAGGAGCAATGGAGGTCATACAAGGCATTTTATCTAAATGTTATATTTATTTTAAAGTGGGGGGGGGGGGGGGGGGGGGGGGGGTAAAAACAACCATAGCAGATCCATTCACAAATTCTTCTCACCCTTCACTGGGAACTGAGTTGGCTGAATTAGTAATACGGCTGTTGTTAAATTAGCTGTCATAGTTCTTTTAGAAGCACAACCTACCCTTGAGTAAGATCGAATCTTACCCCTGTATTGGTAAAGCCGGCCGCCGTACATGGTTTGAAATTCAGCCAGTTTGACAGGAACCGGCCGAATTCCGATCTATGTATGGGAAGGCTGATTGTGTACTCAAGACGATCCATTCATCGATCGACATGGGTTCAACCAGCCTGTTGAGTTTTTTTAACATGTGATTACGCACCCCCCCTGCTGGCAGAACACAATATCGCTGCGGGAGGCATTCCCCCATCTACACTGATAGTGTTAATTGGGAAATAGAGTGATTTTCTTTCCTCCCACCCATCTGTGAGCTGCTTAAGACCTTCTGAATTTAGGTTTTGGGCACTAGTTCACAAAAAGGATATTGGGGTAAGAACTGAATTATTGTATGTATGTATTTTTATATATATATATATATATATATATATATATACATATATATATATATATATATATATATATATATATATATATATATAAAAATAAATTAGGGCTGTTCCTGATTACATATTTCATGTTCGATAATCGTTTTTTTTTTTTTTTTTTTTTTATCGATTAATCAACGAATTTCGATTTAAAGAGGATGTGCGCTGAAAAAAAAATATTAAAATCCAGCAGCTACAAATACTGCAGCTGCTGACTTTTTGATTGATCAAAAAAATGTACGATTGATCGAGGAATTAACCACTTAAAGGGGTGGTTCACCCTAAAAACTACGATTGGCGAAAGGAGCCGAACGGCGATGCGCATGCGCAGTATAGCGCCGACTCGCCGTTCGGCTCCTTTCGCCAACCGTGACGCGGCTTGCGCGACGGGGGGGGAGCTCGTTTTTGGTCAAAATGTCAATCACAGACATGTGAGGAACGCCCACTCCCGCGGGACTCGCAACGGGTGAATATGCTGTACAAAGGTATGTACAGCTTCAAAAAAATAATAGCCTTAATCGTATTGTAATGTGGGGGGCCATTGTAATAAAAAAAAGTAGTTTTTAGGGTGAACCACCCCTTTAACGACCGCCACATGTACGTCCACAGGATGACACGTACAGGCAGATGGTCCCTGCCTAGACGTGGGTCGGGGGTCCGATCGGGACCCCCCCCCCCTCCCGGGGTACATGCGGCGGTCGGAAATCGTCTGGGAGCGATCCGGGATGAGGGCGCGGCTATTCGTTTCTAGCCACACCCTCGCGATCGCTTCCCGGAGCTGAAGAACGGGGAGAGCCGTATGTAAACACAGCTTCCCCGTGCTTCACTGTGGCGGCTGCATCGATCGAGTGATCCCTTTTATAGGGAGACACAATCGATGATGTCACACCTACAGCCACACCCCCCTACAGTTGTAAACACACACTAGGTGAAAAATAACTCCTACAGCGCCCCCTTGTGGTTAACTCCCAAACTGCAACTGTCATTTTCACAATAAACAATGCAATTTAAATGTAGAAATGCTGTGAAAATGACAATGGTCCCAAAAATGTGTAAAAATTGTCCGATGTGTCCGCCATAATGTCGCAGTCACGAAAAAAATCGCTCATCGCCGCCATTAGTAGTAAAAAAATAAAATAAAAAAATGCAATAAAACTATCCCCTTTTTTGTAAACGCTATACATTTTGCCCAAACCAACCGATAAACGCTTATTGCGATTTTTACCAAAAATAGGTAGAAGAATACGTATCGGCCTAAACTGAGGAAAAAACATGTTTTTTTATATATTTTTATATATTTTTGGGGATATTTATTGTAGAAAAAATTCAAAAATATAGAATTTTTTTTCAAAACTGTCACTCTATTTTTGTTTATAGCGCAAAAAATAAAAACCGCAGAGGTGATCAAATACCACCAAAAGAAAGCTCTATTTGTGGGAAAAAAAGGACGCCAATTTTGTTTGGGAGCCACGTCACACGACCGCGCAATTGTCAGTTAAAGCAACGCAGTGCCGAATCGCAAAAAGGGGCAAGGTCCTTTACCTGCATTTTGGTCCGGGTCTTAAGTGGTTAAAAAAAAATGCCACATGGATGGGGGGTGCTGTAACTGGAGAGAGAGAGTTCAGCGAAGGGCAACAAAACTAATAAAGGGTCTAGAGGACATTAGTTATGAGGAAAGGTTGCGAGCTCTGAACTTATTCTCTCTGGAGAAGAGACGCTTGAGAGGGGATATGATTTCAATGTACAAAATACCGTACTGGTGACCCCGCAATAGGGATAAAACGTTGCCACTCACTAAAATGAAAAGAAATGAGGTTTAACCTTAAACTATGTAGAGGGTTCTTTACTGTAAAAGCTGCGAGAATGTGGAATTCCCTTCCACAGGCGGTGGTCTCAGTGGGGAGCATCAATAATAAAAAAAAAAAAAAATATTAGAGAAGCACCTGAACGACCACAACATACAGGGATATACAATGTAATACTGACATATAATCATACACATAGGTTGGACTTGTGTCTTCTTTTTTCTACCTCGCCTACTATAATTTTGTGCACCTAAAAATGGGCCACGTTTTTTCTGATGCGAGGGGGAATGACCGGACCACCTCTGAAGAGGCTGGACGCTTCTCCTTGCAGCTGTCTAAAACAAGGGGGTTCCAGAAAATCTTCACCGACTTTTTTCTAAGCGTCTTCCAGGACAAGTTCATGAGACCTAGGGCTCCTCCCACATCTCATGGGCTGTCCTGGAAGACTCTCAGAAAAAGGAATTACCGTTAAGTCTAACTCCAGCTTTTCCAGGCCAGCGGGTGGTAACGGGTGAAGTTTGCAGGACTAGCGGTGAGGGCACCTTTTTGGTTTAGTGTCCGACATGGACCATGGTGCTGGTGATTTTATTTCTTAACCACTTAAGACCCGGATCTTTTAGGCAGCTAAAGGACCCGGCCAGGTTTTGCGATTCGGCGCTGCGCCGCTTTAACTGACAATTGCGCGGTCGTGCGACGTGGCTCCCAAACAAAATTGGCGTCCTTTTTTCCCCACAAATAGAGCTTTCTTTTGGTGGTATTTGATCACCTCTGCGGTTTTTATTTTTTGCGCTATAAACAAAAATAGAGCGACAATTTTGAAAAAAATGCAATATTTTTTACTTTTTGCTATAATAAATATTCCCCAAAAATATATATAAAAAATTTTTTTTCCTCGGTTTAGGCCGATACGTATTCTTCTACCTATTTTTGGTAAAAAAAAAATCGCAATAAGCGTTTATCGGTTGGTTTGCGCAAAATTTATAGCGTTTACAAAATAGGGGATAGTTTTATTTCATTTTTATTGATATTTTTTTTTTTTACTACTATTGGCGGCGATCAGCGATTTTTTTCGTGACTGCGGCATTATGGCGGACACTTTTTTGACACATTTTGACACATTTTTTGGACCATTGTCATTTTCACAGCAAAAAATGCATTTAATTTGCATTGTTTACTGTGAAAATGACAGTTGCAGTTTGGGAGTTAACCACAAGGGGGCGCTGAAGGGGTTATGTATGACCTAATATGTGTTTCTAACTGTAGGGGGTGTGGCTGTAGGTGTGACGTTATTGATTGTGAATCCCTATAAAAGGGAACACACGATCAATGACGCCGCCACAGTGAAGAACGGGGAAGCCGTGTTTACACACAGCTCTCTCCCCGTTCTTCAGCTCCGGGGACCGATCGCGGGGACTCCAGCGGCGATCGGGTACGCTGGTCCCACGGTCACGGAGCTTTGGACCGGGGCGCGCGCCCGTGCCATTCTGCCGACGTAAATGTGCAGGAGGCGGTCCTTAAGCGGTTAATGACACCCCCAAACACGGCACGATTTTATGCTGCGCAACGTCAAGAACGATTGGCTCAAAATTTAGTACATGAGCCACTTTTGGTGCGTTTTGAAGTGCAGGGAGGCCCATTCAAAATGAATTGTGTGGGGGGTAAAAAAGCGTTGCAGCATCGCTCAGGTTAGGCACATTTTGAAGGACTACCAGCAGTCATAATCACATTCATCTGTGTTCCCGTTTTTTGGATTTTGTCTGTCGCCCACAGTTTTCATTGTTTGCAGGTGTGAACGGGACCTCCGGGTTTCCTGCTGAAAATTTCGGGTTGTGCTGCTTTTAACATAAGGACCAGCAAAGAACGGGGGAAGCATTTGGTTCTTAATAAATATCTTATTGCCTCGTGTACACTGGATGTTTAGCCCCCGGTACATGAGACTCCGGTGTTTAGGTGCAGGAGGAAGGGGCGCACCATCCAGCCATGATTCTGCCAGCTCCGCTATCCAAAATATTTTTTTACAGGTTGCTAGCAATGTGGCTGGACGGTGCACTTACTTATGCCTTCCTCCAACACCTAAACGGCCCAAGAAGGGGGATAGGGAATTGGCATTATAACGGTGCCTAAACAGTAGAAATTACAAATGGTACTTAAAGCGGAGTTCCGGCCACAATTTCACTTTTTATATATAAATACCCCTGTAATACACAAGCTTAATGTATTCTAGTAAAGTTAGTCTGTAAACTAAGGTCCGTTTTGTTAGGTTGTTACAGCATTTAGACACTTTATAAAATAGAAATTGACTGGGGCCATCTTAAGTGTGGGCATCATGAAGCCAGACTGTATGACTTCCTGGATTTCAGCCTTGCAGATCTCGCACATGCTCAGTGCTGCACAAGCAGTGTAATAGGTTTCAGATCAGGTTTCAGCACCTGTACTGTCCAAGTCACATGATTCTTCGAGACTGGGGAGTGCACAGACTCCTGGAAAGTTACACCCACTACATTCCCAGGAGTCTGTGCGGTGTAGGTTAGGAAGCATTAAGCACCTAGGTGCAGGAAGTGGGAAGATTAACTATTCTGCCTAGCAACAACACTTTGAAGGCATCTAAAAAAAAAAAAAAAAAATTCTTAAAGGACTTAAATTTTTTTAAAACTACTGATGTAATGTTATATTTATGGGTGGAACTCCACTTTAAAAAGTTATAATATTTTATTCCAAAAATATTTGACATACAAGTACATTCATAGGTGCATAAAAACAGTAGAGCAATAATGTACTATTTAATACTGGCCAAGGTATTAACGGCCTACTGAGTTTACAAGTCAATAGTCCCTACATGTTTCGCCAAACGTTGGCTTCTTCAAGGAAAATAGTAGTAACCAATATTGTATGTATTAATTACTGCTAATACCCCTGATGAAGCCACCGTTTGTCGAAACATGTAGGGACTATTGACTTGTAACCTCGGTAGGCCGTCAATACCTTGGCCAGTATTAAAGAGTATATTATTGAGCTACTGTTTTTTTATGCACCTATGAATGAATGTACTTGTATGTCATAAATATTTTTGTAATAAAACAATATAACTTCTACTTTTTAGGCTCTGTTCTAATCCCAATTCCCTATCCCCCCTTCTTGTTCTAACAATTATTTGGGATGAGGTGCCATGTCTATTGAGGACACTCAAGCCACATTCCATTATAGGAATTACCTAAATGGCCCGTGTGCATGAGGCCTTAAATAAACTGCCCAATTTCTGGAAAAGAGTGTTGCTGAAAAAATGTCCCCATTGTCCTGTCTGTCTATATTTTATAATTGTCCCTCATTGAGTCGGGTCTGAATGTTGGTCACGGTTTGTGTTGTGTAGTAAATGTGATCAGATTCCTCTTCTGTTTCCTCCTTTTCCTTATTATTTTTTGTCTCCCTCCTCCTCCTCTTCCTCTTCTTCCTCCTCCTCTTCCTCCTCCTCTCTTTCTCTCTTTCTCTCTTCCTCTCTTCCTCTTTCTTTCTTTCTCTCTTCCTCTCTTCCTCTTTCTTTCTTTCTCTCTTCCTCTTTCTTTCTCTCTTCCTCTCTTCCTCTCTTCCTCTCTTCCTCTCTTTCTCTCTTCCTCTGTTCCTCTCTCTCTCTTTCTCTCTTCCTCTCTTCCTCTCTTTCTCTCTTCCTCTCTTTCTCTCTTTCTTTCTTTCTCTCTTCCTCTCTTCCTCTTTCTTTCTTTCTCTCTTCCTCTTTCTTTCTCTCTTCCTCTCTTCCTCTCTTCCTCTTTCTTTCTCTCTTTCTCTCTTCCTCTGTTCCTCTCTCTCTCTTTCTCTCTTCCTCTCTTCCTCTCTTTCTCTCTTCCTCTCTTTCTCTTCCTTTCTTTCTCTCTTTCTCTCTTTCTCTCTTTCTCTCTTTCTCTCTTTCTCTCTTCCTCTCTTTCTCTCTTTCTCTCTTCCTCTTCCTCTTCTTCCTCTTCTTTCTCTTCTTTCTGTTCTTTCTCTTCCTCTCTTCCTCTCTTTCTCTTCCTCTTCCTCTCTTCCTCTTCCTCTCTTTCTCTCTTTCTCTCTTCCTCTTCCTCTTTCTCTTCCTCTCTTTCTCTCTTCCTCTTCCTCTTCCTCTTCCTCTTTCTTCCTCTTCCTCTCTTCCTCTCTCCCTCTCTCCCTCTCTTTCTCTCTTTCTCTCTTTCTCTCTTTCTCTCTTTCTCTCTTTCTCTCTTTCTCTCTTTCTCTCTTCCTCTCTTCCTCTCTTCCTCTCTTCCTCTCTTTCTTCCTCTCTTCCTCTCTTCCTCTCTTTCTCTCTTCCTCTTCCTCCTCCTCTTCCTCTTCCTCTTCCTCTTCCTCTTCCTCTTCCTCTTCCTCTTCCTCTTCCTCTTCCTCCTCCTCCTCCTCCTCCTCCTCCTCCTCCTCCTCCTCCTCCTCCTCCTCCTCCTCCCCGCTTGCTCTCCTCTCCCCTCTGTTGCTCTTTTCAGCTCCCCCTGGAAATGGACCCTTCCTACTCTCCTGTCCCCGTGGCCCTTGTCCATCCTGTCCCGACAGTCATAGCCAATGGCCCCTCCTGCCTCTCCGCCCTCCCGGTTTCCTCTCCACACCCGGCCGTTGCGCCCGCCCCCGCGGCTGTGCCCAGCGAGTCTGTAACCCCGTCCGGTAAGGCGGAGCCAGAGGAGGAGGAGGAGGAGGTGCTTGTGGACTGCCAGTCCATCCTCTTCAAGGAGAATCCCTTCATACTGGCTAACAAGAAGCGGCCGGGGGCCAGCGCAATCAAATTAGCTGGGCCCCCCACTGGATACGGCACGTCGGGGGTCCTGAAGACCAATGTGTACTCCTGCAAGAAGGCAAGCAACACGTTTTTTTTGTGTGTGGTTTTCTTTTTCATTTTTTATGCACGCGTGTTGTCCCCACATATGAAGCATGTCACATCACTTGTCGGCTGGCATTGTCACATGCTTAGCATACAGGCAGGATGACCGCTGACCGCACACGGATCTCTGCACGGTGTTCCATGGGCGGTCCATGCTGTTACAGAGTGCCGTGTGTACCGTGCCATCGCGAGGCCTGCCTGTTTGTACACTAGCCCAGTTTGTCCTCTTATGTCTTCCCACCAGCTTCTGCTCCTTGTCACAGTTTCCAGCATGTGGTTGTCACTTTTGTGATGTATGGCTCTCTCCGGATGCTCATGATTTTGTTACCCCCTCTCACAGTAACCAGAGGTGGCGCTATTGTGTGGATGGTGGCAGTCCAAGTATGGGGTCTGTACTATAGAGTGTGCATCGTTACTAAATCCTGCTACGCGTTTCTGACTGTCCAGTGCTCAGTTCATGTCGCAGTACGTTGTCGCCCCGTGGTAGTGGTGACCCCGACCTCTGTACATTCATTGGAATGTGACTGGACAGAAAATAAACTGAAGGCGGATTTATGGGTAAGGGTTACATGTATGCGGAGGAGCAGCTGCCAAAGTAAATGGAATTTTGGGATGTAAAAAAAAAACCTTGAAATGCTAATTTTTTTTATTAAATTGTCGCTGTCCTGCGCTCCGTAATATTCACTGTACGCCTGCTTTGGCACGCGCTGCCATTTGTCTTCACGTCATAGACCATGTTTACTGTTGATAGAGCTGCTTGTGCTCAGATGTGTGCTGTTACCATTTATTATTGTATGCTGTGATGGGTGATTTTTATGACCCGGAGAAATCGCCATAATTCAGGAAGGGTTAGGATGATCGTTCCTCTACAGGGCTGCAAGTGTGACGGTTAGATCTGGCAATGTCATCGCTCTCCAGATGGTAAGACGCAGCAGTCCTCACACACAGACATAGTCAATGGGTACCTGTTGCTGCTGCCAGTGAACACTCCTCACTTCCCCTAGAGCGCAGGGCCTCGCTGCCCCCCCCCAAGAGAGCAGGGCCTCGCTGCCCCCCCCCTAAGAGAGCAGGGCCTCGCTGCCCCTCCCTAAGAGAGCAGGGCCTCGCTGCCCCCCCCTAAGAGAGCAGGGCCTCGCTGCCCCCCCCTAAGAGAGCAGGGCCTCGCTCCCCCCCCCTAAGAGAGCAGGGCCTCGCTGCCCCCCCTAAGAGAGCAGGGCCTCGCTGCCCCCCCCTAAGAGAGCAGGGCCTCGCTGCCCCCCCCCTAAGAGAGCAGGGCCTCGCTGCCCCCCCCTAAGAGAGCAGGGCCTCGCTGCCCCCCCCTAAGAGAGCAGGGCCTCGCTGCCCCCCCTAAGAGAGCAGGGCCTCGCTGCCCCCCCCCTAAGAGAGCAGGGCCTCGCTGCCCCCCCCCTAAGAGAGCAGGGCCTCGCTGCCCCCCCCCTAAGAGAGCAGGGCCTCGCTGCCCCCCCCCTAAGAGAGCAGGGCCTCGCTGCCCCCCCCTAAGAGAGCAGGGCCTCGCTGCCCCCCCCTAAGAGAGCAGGGCCTCGCTGCCCCCCCCTAAGAGAGCAGGGCCTCGCTGCCCCCCCCTAAGAGAGCAGGGCCTCGCTGCCCCCCCCTAAGAGAGCAGGGCCTCGCTGCCCCCCCCTAAGAGAGCAGGGCCTCGCTGCCCCCCCCTAAGAGAGCAGGGCCTCGCCCCCCCCCCCCTAAGAGCAGGGCCTCGCCCCCCCCCCCTAAGAGAGCAGGGCCTCGCCCCCCCCCCCTAAGAGAGCAGGGCCTCGCCCCCCCCCTAAGAGAGCAGGGCCTCGCTGCCCCCCCCCCCTAAGAGAGCAGGGCCTCGCTGCCCCCCCCCCCCTAAGAGAGCAGGGCCTCGCTGCCCCCCCCCCCCCTAAGAGAGCAGGGCCTCGCTGCCCCCCCCTAAGAGAGCAGGGCCTCGCTGCCCCCCCCTAAGAGAGCAGGGCCTCGCTGCCCCCCCTAAGAGAGCAGGGCCTTGCTGCCCCCCCTAAGAGAGCAGGGCCTCACTGCCCGCACACTGTTCTGTATAGATCTCAGCAGCTTGTGAAGCTCAGTCGGAAACTCACCCCCTGACTTGATGGGTGGCCCTACCATCTGAAGGTGAATGTATTGGAGCCCAGGCCTGAGGTCGGAGGAACCCTGCGGCCTTGCCATGACGCATTGCAGCAGGTGGAGCTCAGCTGTTCAGTGTGTTGGTGTAAGGTGGGGGGAGGAGGGGGATACTGGAATGGAAAGCTTTTTGTAGGAAATCACACATGTAGACCAGTGGGGAGTCCTATTCCATTCTATTTCCATTCAGGATTTTTATGCTTATTGTGAAGGACTAGAGTACTATATACTCCATTACTCCATTACTCTGGGATTTCAAATGTCAAGTTACGTTTAAAGCCCAATTGCAGGAACATTTAAATAATCCACCCTTGCAATACCCCTTGCCCTGCCAGGGTTACATTCTTGTTTAGTCTAGAGACACCAGATCAAAGATGAAATACTTACCCCGCCCCACACAGTTAGAAGGCACCCCTTAGGGACACACTTAACCCGTTGATCGCCCCTGATGTTAACCTCTTCCCTGCCACTGTTCTTAGTACAGTGACAGTGCGTTTTTTTTTTTTTTTTTTTAGCACTGATCACTGTATTGATGTCATTGGTTCCCAAAAAGTGTCAGTGTCCGATTTGTTCACCACAATGTCGCTGTCATGCTAAAAATTGCTGATCGCCGCCATTACTGGTAAAAAATAAATACAATTCTATAAATATATCACATTTTTTGTAGACGCTATAAATGTTGCGCAACCCAATCAATCTACTCTTATTGGGAAAAAATATGTAGCAGAATACATATTGGCCTAAATTGATGAATACATATTTTTTTTCCTTTAGATATGTTTTATAGCGTAAAGTATAAAAAAACGAAACGCAGTGCCATATTGCAAAAAATGGCCTGGTTATTAATGGGGGGGGGGGGGGGTAAACCTTCCGGGGCTATAGTGGTTAATCTGCTTATATTTTGTCTCTTTGGCCCTTTCCTCTCCCCCTCCCCATTGCCACAATAATAAAATATTTACATAAAACTCTGTTTTCTACATACATACTGTATCTTCTATACAATGCAGGCAGATCATGGCTGGTGGGAGGGGCCAGAAAGGGGCTGTACTTTGTATGTAATGCAGCCAGGTCATGGCTGGTGGGAGGGGCCAAAAAGGGGTTGTACTTTCTATGCAATGCAGGCAGATCGTGGCTGGTGGGAAGGGCCAGGAAAGGGGCTGCGCTTTCTATGCAATGCAGGCAGATCATGGCTGGTGGGACGGGCCAGGAAAGGGGCTGTGCTTTCTATGCAATGCAGGCAGATCATGGCTGGTGGGACGGGCCAGGAAAGGGGCTGTGCTTTCTATGCAATGCAGGCAGATCATGGCTGGTGGGAGGGGCCAAAAAGGGGCTGTACTTTCTATGTAATGCAGGCAGATCATGGCTGGTGGGAGGGTCCAGCAAGGGGATGTACTTTCTATGCAATGCAGGTCATGGCTGGTGGGAGGGGCCATACTTTCTATGCAATGCAGGCAGATCATGGCTGGTGGGAGGGGCCAGCAACGGGCTGTATTTTCTATGCAATGCAGGCAGATCATGGCTGGTGGGAGGGGCCAGAAAGGGGCTGTACTTTCTATGCAATGCAGGCAGATCATGGCTGGTGGGAGGGGCCAGAAAGGGGCTGTACTTTCTATGCAATGCAGGCAGATCATGGCTGGTGGGAGGGACCAAAAGGGGCTGTACTTTCAATGCAATGCAGGCAGATCATGGCTGGTGGGAGGGGCCAAAAGGGGGCTGTACTTTGTATGTAATGCAGGCAGATCATGGCTGTGGGAGGGGCCAGCAAGGGGATGTACTTCATACATCACTGCACTCTACCCTTGCATTTATCAATAGCCCTCAGCACTGATGCAAACAGTGGGCTGGCTCTTGAAATGTTATGCAAATGCCTGAATGGGTGGGTGTCAGGAGGCGTGGGCGTTCCTAGGCAGACTGTATTTGCATAGGTAACGCCCAAATGTGATGCTGAGCCTCCATGATTGACATTCATTGGAGGAGATCTGACAGCCGGGAGCTTCTGTGTTCTCTCTGCTCCGCCTGAGACGTTCCTGTCGGTGTCGCACCTTTCCCAGTCTCACCTGTGTGTTTTTATGCTTTACAGACCCCTTCTGGAGATTACACAACTGGAAATATAAGGGACGTTCCCAGTTCCCCCTGTAGCCCCAGCGGTTCGAAGGTGAGAGTCGGAATGTTTTCTCAATTGTGTTTTTAATTGTCTGCACACCTAGCATACACCCGTGGGAGGGCCGTGTTTTGCACATGCGTTTTATGCTTCTCCCATGCAGGCAATACCATAATTTCATTTGGGATGCAGCAGCTGCACAGACACGGCCGTTGCATCGAGTTTGATGGCTGTGCTCGGGCCCCAAACGCAGACTGGGTGCTTTGGGGCCTTGCACCAGCGCGCGGCTGTCAAACTGGGAGCAGCAACTGTGTCTGTGCAGCCGCTGAACCTCAATTGAAATGGGACTACCTGCATGGGGGAAGCACCGTCAAACATGGCCCCCCCGCACGAGTGTACGCTGTAGCGCCCCCATGTGAAGGGAGGCCTTTCAGTGACTGGTTATAGAATATTCCTGTGTGTGTACATGCCACATCTCCTGATTCTGTTCTGTGTGTCAGGCATTCCCTCCTAGGTCCTGTCCTCCCGCTGGCAGGGAGACGCGATTTGTAAGTTTTACCTTGCTCTTCCCGCTTCCAAAGGGGGTGCTGCAACTTTAACCGGGCATCGCTGTACTGGACGGGGTCATGTGACCTGCATGCGTCAGGCCTGGTTGTGGGTTCATCGGACCAACTAATCTGTCCTTCCTGTATGGGGCCTATTTATAAAGATCACCTGAACAGATGCTTTTAGCTGCATCTGGTGCAAAATTTCCCCTAGAAGATTCTCATTCTGGAAAAAAAAAATCGTAATAAAAAAATAAATAAAAATAAATCCTTTTTGAAAATTTGGGGCAAAAAGTCGAATAAGGAAAACAAGTGCATAGATGGCGCTGCAACCTTCCCACTTAAAAGCTCCGCCCTGGCTGCTTAGACCTTGAGGCTGCTGACACCTCCCAACGTACCAGAATAAGGAAAGGGGTGGTCGGCACTCAGGATGACATCCGAAATAGTATTCCTTTTATTAAATACATGTACAGAGCTGTATAACATCCTACGCGTTTTGGACGTTAGTCCTTAGTCATTGCCTTGACTAATGCCGCGTACACACGGTCGTTTTTCGGCATGAAAAAAAAGACGTTTTTCAGCATGTCCAAAAAACGAAGTTTTTCCAACTTCATCATTAAAAACTACGTTGCCCACACACCATCGTTTTTGAAAAATGATGAACAAAGCGTGGTGACGTACAACACGTACGACGGCACTCTGAAGGGGAAGTTCTATTCGCCTTTGGGCTGCTTTTAGCTGATTCCTTGTTAGAAAAGCGCGTCTTTTACTGTCTGTTACAGCGTGATTATGAACGGTAGTTTTACCAGAACGAGCGCTCCCGTCTCATAACTTGCTTCTGAGCATGCGCGGGTTTAAAACGTAGTTTTAGACCACACATGACCATTTTTTACAACACGAAAAACTACATTTTAAAAAACGACGTTAAAAAATGCAGCATGTTCGAATTTTTTGTTTTTTTAATGCCGAAAAAGGACCGTGTGTACGCGGCATAAGTCCTTAGTCATGGCCAAGGCCTTAGTCATGACTATTATTATTATTATTATTACTATTATTATTATTATTATAGAGGATTTATATAGTGCAAACAGTTTGAGCAGCGCTTTACAACATCAGGGCAGACACTACAGTTACAATACAATTCAATACAGGAGGGATCAGAGGACCTTGCTCGTTAGAGCTTGTAGTCTAGAAGGGAGGGTCAGGTGGGACAAAGTGTAGTAGCTGTGGGGGATGATCAGGTGGACAAAATGAAAACACAGTTGTTAGGTGTGGGTAGGATGGGCTTCACTGAAAAGGATTTTTTTTTTTTTTTAGGAATCCTCTAAAAGCTAATAGAGAAGGAGATAGACGGACAGATTGGGGTAAGGAGTTCCATAGGCTTGGAGAGGCTCTGGAAAAGTCCTGGAGATGAGCATGGGTGGAGGGGATGAGAGGGCTAGAGAGTAAGGAGGTCTTGAAAAGAACGAAGAGAACGATTAGGTTGGTATTTAGAGACTAGGTCAGTGATGTAGCTGGGGGCAGAGTTGTGGATGGCTTTGTAGGTAGTTAGTATTTTGAATTTAATTAGATGGGCGAGCGGAAGCCAGTGGAGGGATTGACAGAGAGGAGTAGCAGAGTGGTTGGTAAAGTGGATGAGTCTGGCAGCAGCATTCATGATGGACTGAAGGGGGGATAGACTATGTAGAGGTAAGCCAATGAGGGAGTTGCAGTAATCGAGGCGAGAGATGACCAGGGAGTGAATTAAGAGTTTTGTTTTGTCATTGGTTAGAAAGGGGCGTATTTTGGAGATGTTGCGGAGGTTGAGGCGGCAAGATTTGGACAGTGATTGGAGGTGAGGCTTAAAGTGGTAGTAAACTCTTTACTACCACTTTTACCCTACAGGTAAGCCTATATTAAGGCTTACCTGTAGGTATAAAAAATATCTCCTAAACCTTACAGGTTTAGGAAATATTCCCCTCGCAATGCGCCGCTAATTGCAGCGGCGCATGCGCAGCATGGATCCTCGGCTAAAGGGCCAGCAGCTGCCGGACCTTGCCGGAATGAAGTCTCCCGCGCGCATGCTTGGGAGTGACGACATCGCCGCTCCAGCCAATCACAGCGCTGGAGCGGCGATACCCGGAAGACACGCCGAGGCAAGATGACATCTCGCTCGGCGTGGACCAGGTAAGTTCTCTACACCTCGTTCCAAGGTAAGTATTTCATAATGAGCTAGTAGGCGATGCCTACTAGCTCATTATGCCTTTTGCCTTTCAGGTGTAAAAGAAAAAAAAATTATTGAGGTTATACAACCACTTTAAAGGACAGTTCAGAGTCCAGGACTACTCCTAGGACCTTGGCATGTGGGGATGGGTCGATAGTTGTGCCATCAATTTTGACAGAGAGATCAGGGGAAGAGGCAGGTGGGGGAGGAAAAATGATGAGTTCAGTTTTGAATAGATTAAGTTTGAGGAAGTGGTGTGACATCCAAACTGATATATCTGATAGTAAATTGGTGATACGTGAGGAGAATGAAGGAGCGAGTTGAGGGGCAGAGAAATAGATTTGAGTGTTGTCAGCGTAGAGATGGTATTGGAAGCTGTGGGAGGCTATAAGCTGGCCCAGGGATTAGGTGTAGATTGAAAATAGGAGAGGTCCAAGAACAGAACCTTGGGGGGGAGAGAGACACTAACGTCCGAAACGCGTAGGGTGTTTTACAGCTCTGTACATGTATTTAATAAAGGACTGCTATTTTGGATGTCATCCTGAGTGCCGACCTCCCCTTTCCTTAAAAACCAGGTAAAGATTGTGGGGCGGGGGGGGATCTGAAAATTGCACATAATGCCCACCTAAATGACTGACGATGATGAATGGGGAAAATTGTCAGACATCTTTATGAATCGGCCCCTACAAAATGCTGCCGGATTATTTTCACACTTGTGAAAATCTGAGCGAAGAAATCCTTCTAAATAGTTCAAGCTGTGTTGTGAATAAGTGCTTGTTTTTCGGGACACCTACAAAGAATAATTATTGGGGGTTTATGGCTTCTTTAAGTCCCCGTTCACATCATAGAAACGCAGTCCGGATGTGTTCCAGATGCTTTTCTGCATGCAAGTTTTTGGTGCAGTCCAGTGCATTTTTTTTCTTCATCTTAAAGTGGATGTAAAACTTCCATACACCCAGTGAAGTGAACAGCCACAGATGAACCAAATCTCCCTACATAGGTTTTACATGTATATCTGCTGTCTTCACATTTATATACTGTTTAGAAAGTTCAGATCTTTGTTTGGAGATTTTCTCTTCCCGGTTAACAGAGTGTGATGTCTGGGCATACAGCCAAGATAGAGAACATTTCTGATTGGAGGAAGGGCACACACCTCCTCTCCTC